>NW_026600303.1:413548-481486 GCF_029448725.1 Salvelinus fontinalis | reverse complement strand
ACCCAGTAAGGCCAGCAGGCTAATGTTCCTATAGACTCAGTAAGACCAGCAGGCTAATGTTCCTATCCATCCAGTAAGACCAGCGGGCTAATGTTCCTATAGACTCAGTAAGGCCAGCAGGCTAATGTTCCTATCCACCCAGTAAGACCAGCAGGCTAATGTTCCTATCCACCCAGTAAGACCAGCAGGCTAATGTTCCTATAGACTCAGTAAGACCAGCAGGCTAATGTTCCTATAGACCCAGTAAGACCAGCAGGCTAATGTTCATATCCACTCAGTAAGGCCAGCAGGCTAATGTTCCTATAGACTCAGTAAGACCAGCAGGCTAATGTTCCTATCAACTCAGTAAGACCAGCAGGCTAATGTTCCTATAGACCCAGTAAGTCCAGCAGGCTAATGTTCCTATAGACCCAGTAAGACCAGCAGGCTAATGTTCCTATAGACTCAGTAAGACCAGCAGGCTAATGTTCCTATAGACTCAGTAAGGCCAGCAGGCTAATGTTCCTATAGACTCAGTAAGACCAGCAGGCTAATGTTCCTATAGACCCAGTAAGGCCAGCAGGCTAATGTTCCTATAGACCCAGTAAGACCAGCAGGCTAATGTTCCTATAGACTCAGTAAGACCAGCAGGCTAATGTTCCTATAGACTCAGTAAGGCCAGCAGGCTAATGTTCCTATAGACTCAGTAAGACCAGCAGGCTAATGTTGCTATCCACTCAGTAAGGACAGCAGACTAATGTTCCTATAGACTCAGTAAGGCCAGCAGGCTAATGTTCCTATAGACTCAGTAAGGCCAGCAGGCTAATGTTCCTATAGACCCAGTAAGACCAGCAGGCTAATGTTCCTATAGACTCAGTAAGACCAGCAGGCTAATGTTCCTTAAGGACTCAGTAAGACCAGCAGGCTAATGTTCCTATAGACTCAGTAAGACCAACAGGCTAATGTTCCTATCCACTCAGTAAGACCAGCAGGCTAATGTTCCTATAGACTCAGTAAGACCAGCAGGCTAATGTTCCTATAGACTCAGTAAGACCAGCAGGCTAATGTTCCTATCCACCCAGTAAGGCCAGCAGGCTAATGTTCCTATAGACTCAGTAAGACCAGCAGGCTAATGTTCCTATAGACTCAGTAAGGCCAGCAGGCTAATGTTCCTATAGACTCAGTAAGGCCAGCAGGCTAATGTTCCTATAGACTCAGTAAGACCAGCAGGCTAATGTTCCTATAGACTCAGTAAGACCAGCAGGCTAATGTTCCTATAGACTCAGTAAGACCAGCAGGCTAATGTTCCTATAGACTCAGTAAGACCAGCAGGCTAATGTTCCTATAGACTCAGTAAGACCAGCAGGCTAATGTTCCTATCCACCCAGTAAGACCAGCAGGCTAATGTTCCTATCCACTCAGTAAGACCAGCAGGCTAATGTTCCTATAGACTCAGTAAGACCAGCAGGCTAATGTTCCTATAGACTCAGTAAGGCCAGCAGGCTAATGTTCCTATAGACTCAGTAAGACCAGCAGGCTAATGTTCCTATAGACTCAGTAAGACCAGCAGGCTAATGTTCCTATAGACTCAGTAAGACCAGCAGGCTAATGTTCCTATAGACTCAGTAAGACCAGCAGGCTAATGTTCCTATCCACCCAGTAAGGCCAGCAGGCTAATGTTCCTATAGACTCAGTAAGACCAGCAGGCTAATATTCCTATAGACTCAGTAAGACCAGCAGGCTAATGTTCCTATAGACTCAGTAAGACCAGCAGGCTAATGTTCCTCTCCACCCAGTAAGGACAGCAGACTAATGTTCCTATAGACTCAGTAAGACCAGCAGGCTAATGTTCCTATAGACTCGGTAAGACCAGCAGGCTAATGTTCCTATAGACTCAGTAAGGCCAGCAGGCTAATGTTCCTATAGACTCAGTAAGACCAGCAGGCTAATGTTCCTATAGACTCAGTAAGACCAGCAGGCTAATGTTCCTATCCACCCAGTAAGGCCAGCAGGCTAATGTTCCTATAGCCTCAGTAAGACCAGCAGGCTAATGTTCCTATCCACCCAGTAAGACCAGCAGGCTAATGTTCCTATAGACTCAGTAAGACCAGCAGGCTAATGTTCCTATAGACCCAGTAAGACCAGCAGGCTAATGTTCCTATAGACTCAGTAAGACCAGCAGGCTAATGTTCCTATAGACCCAGTAAGACCAGCAGGCTAATGTTCCTATAGACTCAGTAAGATCAGCAGGCTAATGTTCCTATAGACTCAGTAAGACCAGCAGGCTAATGTTCCTATAGACTCAGTAAGACCAGCAGGCTAATGTTCCTATAGACTCAGTAGGACCAGCAGGCTAATGTTCCTAAAGACTCAGTAAGATCAGCAGGCTAATGTTCCTATAGACTCAGTAAGACCAGCAGGCTAATGTTCCTATCCACTCAGTAAGACCAGCAGGCTAATGTTCCTATAGACCCAGTAAGATCAGCAGGCTAATGTTCCTATAGACTCAGTAAGACCAGCAGGCTAATGTTCCTATCCACTCAGTAAGACCAGCAGGCTAATGTTCCTATAGACCCAGTAAGACCAGCAGGCTAATGTTCCTATAGACTCAGTAAGGCCAGCAGGCTAATGTTCCTATCCACCCAGAAAGACCAGCAGGCTAATGCTCCTATAGACTCAGTAAGGCCAGCAGGCTAATGTTCCTATAGACCCAGTAAGGCCAGCAGGCTAATGTTCCTATCCACCCAGTTAGACCAGCAGTCTAATGTTCCTATAGACTCAGTAAGGCCAGCAGGCTAATGTTCCTATAGACCCAGTAAGACCAGCAGGCTAATGTTCCTATAGACTCAGTAAGGCCAGCAGGTTAATGTTCCTATCGACTCAGTAAGGCCAGCAGGCTAATGTTCCTATCCACTCAGTAAGGCCAGCAGGCTAATGTTCCTATGGACTCAGTAAGGCCAGCAGGCTAATGTTCCTATAGACTCAGTAAGACCAGCAGGCTAATGTTCCTATAGCCTCAGTAAGACCAGCAGTCTAATGTTCCTATAGACTCAGTAAGGCCAGCAGGCTAATGTTCCTATAGACTCAGTAAGGCCAGCAGTCTAATGTTCCTATAGACTCAGTAAGACCAGCAGGCTAATGTTCCTATAGACTCAGTAAGACCAGCAGGCTAATGTTCCTATAGACTCAGTAAGACCAGCAGGCTAATGTTCCTATAGACCCAGTAAGACCAGCAGGCTAATGTTCCTATCCACTCAGTAAGACCAGCAGGCTAATGTTCCTATAGACTCAGTAAGACCAGCAGGCTAATGTTCCTATAGACTCAGTAAGACCAGCAGGCTAATGTTCCTATAGACCCAGTAAGGCCAGCAGGCTAATGTTCCTATAGACTCAGTAAGACCAGCAGGCTAATGTTCCTATCTATCCAGTAAGACCAGCGGGCTAATGTTCCTATAAACTCAGTAAGACCAGCAGGCTAATGTTCCTATAGACTCAGTAAGACCAGCAGGCTAATGTTCCTATAGACTCAGTAAGACCAGCAGGCTAATGTTCCTATAGACTCAGTAAGACCAGCAGGCTAATGTTCCTATAGACCCAGTAAGGCCAGCAGGCTAATGTTCCTATAGACTCAGTAAGACCAGCAGGCTAATGTTCCTATCCATCCAGTAAGACCAGCGGGCTAATGTTCCTATAGACTCAGTAAGGCCAGCAGGCTAATGTTCCTATCCACCCAGTAAGACCAGCAGGCTAATGTTCCTATCCACCCAGTAAGACCAGCAGGCTAATGTTCCTATAGACTCAGTAAGACCAGCAGGCTAATGTTCCTATAGACCCAGTAAGACCAGCAGGCTAATGTTCATATCCACTCAGTAAGGCCAGCAGGCTAATGTTCCTATAGACTCAGTAAGACCAGCAGGCTAATGTTCCTATCCACTCAGTAAGACCAGCAGGCTAATGTTCCTATCCACTCAGTAAGACCAGCAGGCTAATGTTCCTATAGACTCAGTAAGACCAGCAGGCTAATGTTCCTATCCACTCAGTAAGACCATTAGGCTAATGTTCCTATCCACTCAGTAAGACCAGCAGGCCAGTGTTCCTATAGACTCAGTAAGACCAGCAGGCCAATGTTCCTATACACTCAGTAAGACCAGCAGGCTAATGTTCCTATGGACTCAGTAAGACCAGCAGGCCATTGTTCCTATCCACCCAGTAAGACCAGCAGGCTAATGTTCCTATAGACCCAGTAAGACCAGCAGGCTAATGTTCCTATAGACTCAGTAAGATCAGCAGGCTAATGTTCCTATAGACTCAGTAAGACCAGCAGGCTAATGTTCCTATAGACTCAGTAAGACCAGCAGGCTAATGTTCCTATAGACTCAGTAAGACCAGCAGGCTAATGTTCCTATAGACTCAGTAAGATCAGCAGGCTAATGTTCCTATAGACTCAGTAAGACCAGCAGGCTAATGTTCCTATCCACTCAGTAAGACCAGCAGGCTAATGTTCCTATAGACCCAGTAAGATCAGCAGGCTAATGTTCCTATAGACTCAGTAAGACCAGCAGGCTAATGTTCCTATCCACTCAGTAAGACCAGCAGGCTAATGTTCCTATAGACCCAGTAAGACCAGCAGGCTAATGTTCCTATAGACTCAGTAAGGCCAGCAGGCTAATGTTCCTATCCACCCAGTAAGACCAGCAGGCTAATGTTCCTATAGACTCAGTAAGGCCAGCAGGCTAATGTTCCTATAGACCCAGTAAGGCCAGCAGGCTAATGTTCCTATCCACCCAGTTAGACCAGCAGTCTAATGTTCCTATAGACTCAGTAAGGCCAGCAGGCTAATGTTCCTATAGACCCAGTAAGACCAGCAGGCTAATGTTCCTATAGACTCAGTAAGGCCAGCAGGTTAATGTTCCTATCGACTCAGTAAGGCCAGCAGGCTAATGTTCCTATCCACTCAGTAAGGCCAGCAGGCTAATGTTCCTATGGACTCAGTAAGGCCAGCAGGCTAATGTTCCTATAGACTCAGTAAGACCAGCAGGCTAATGTTCCTATAGCCTCAGTAAGACCAGCAGTCTAATGTTCCTATAGACTCAGTAAGGCCAGCAGGCTAATGTTCCTATAGACTCAGTAAGGCCAGCAGGCTAATGTTCCTATAGACTCAGTAAGACCAGCAGGCTAATGTTCCTATAGACTCAGTAAGACCAGCAGGCTAATGTTCCTATAGACTCAGTAAGACCAGCAGGCTAATGTTCCTATAGACCCAGTAAGACCAGCAGGCTAATGTTCCTATAGACTCAGTAAGGCCAGCAGGCTAATGTTCCTATAGACTCAGTAAGACCAGCAGGCTAATGTTCCTATAGACTCAGTAAGGCCAGCAGGCTAATGTTCCTATAGACTCAGTAAGACCAGCAGGCTAATGTTCCTATAGACCCAGTAAGGCCAGCAGGCTAATGTTCCTATAGACTCAGTAAGACCAGCAGGCTAATGTTCCTATCCATCCAGTAAGGCCAGCGGGCTAATGTTCCTATAAACTCAGTAAGACCAGCAGGCTAATGTTCCTATAGACTCAGTAAGACCAGCAGGCTAATGTTCCTATAGACCCAGTAAGACCAGCAGGCTAATGTTCCTATCCACTCAGTAAGACCAGCAGGCTAATGTTCCTATCCACTCAGTAAGACCAGCAGGCTAATGTTCCTATAGACTCAGTAAGACCAGCAGGCTAATGTTCCTATCCATCCAGTAAGACCAGCGGGCTAATGTTCCTATAAACTCAGTAAGACCAGCAGGCTAATGTTCCTATAGACTCAGTAAGACCAGCAGGCTAATGTTCCTATAGACTCAGTAAGACCAGCAGGCTAATGTTCCTATAGACTCAGTAAGACCAGCAGGCTAATGTTCCTATAGACCCAGTAAGGCCAGCAGGCTAATGTTCCTATAGACTCAGTAAGACCAGCAGGCTAATGTTCCTATCCATCCAGTAAGACCAGCGGGCTAATGTTCCTATAGACTCAGTAAGGCCAGCAGGCTAATGTTCCTATCCACCCAGTAAGACCAGCAGGCTAATGTTCCTATCCACCCAGTAAGACCAGCAGGCTAATGTTCCTATAGACCCAGTAAGACCAGCAGGCTAATGTTCATATCCACTCAGTAAGGCCAGCAGGCTAATGTTCCTATAGACTCAGTAAGACCAGCAGGCTAATGTTCCTATCCACTCAGTAAGACCAGCAGGCTAATGTTCCTATCGACCCAGTAAGTCCAGCAGGCTAATGTTCCTATAGACCCAGTAAGACCAGCAGGCTAATGTTCCTATAGACTCAGTAAGACCAGCAGGCTAATGTTCCTATAGACTCAGTAAGGCCAGCAGGCTAATGTTCCTATAGACTCAGTAAGACCAGCAGGCTAATGTTCCTATAGACCCAGTAAGGCCAGCAGGCTAATGTTCCTATAGACCCAGTAAGACCAGCAGGCTAATGTTCCTATAGACTCAGTAAGACCAGCAGGCTAATGTTCCTATAGACTCAGTAAGGCCAGCAGGCTAATGTTCCTATAGACTCAGTAAGACCAGCAGGCTAATGTTGCTATCCACTCAGTAAGGACAGCAGACTAATGTTCCTATAGACTCAGTAAGGCCAGCAGGCTAATGTTCCTATAGACTCAGTAAGGCCAGCAGGCTAATGTTCCTATAGACCCAGTAAGACCAGCAGGCTAATGTTCCTATAGACTCAGTAAGACCAGCAGGCTAATGTTCCTTAAGGACTCAGTAAGACCAGCAGGCTAATGTTCCTATCCACTCAGTAAGACCAGCAGGCTAATGTTCCTATAGACTCAGTAAGACCAGCAGGCTAATGTTCCTATAGACTCAGTAAGACCAACAGGCTAATGTTCCTATCCACTCAGTAAGACCAGCAGGCTAATGTTCCTATAGACTCAGTAAGACAAGCAGGCTAATGTTCCTATAGACTCAGTAAGACCAGCAGGCTAATGTTCCTATCCACCCAGTAAGGCCAGCAGGCTAATGTTCCTATAGACTCAGTAAGACCAGCAGGCTAATGTTCCTATAGACTCAGTAAGGCCAGCAGGCTAATGTTCCTATAGACTCAGTAAGACCAGCAGGCTAATGTTCCTATAGACTCAGTAAGACCAGCAGGCTAATGTTCCTATAGACTCAGTAAGACCAGCAGGCTAATGTTCCTATAGACTCAGTAAGACCAGCAGGCTAATGTTCCTATAGACTCAGTAAGACCAGCAGGCTAATGTTCCTATCCACCCAGTAAGACCAGCAGGCTAATGTTCCTATCCACTCAGTAAGACCAGCAGGCTAATGTTCCTATAGACTCAGTAAGACCAGCAGGCTAATGTTCCTATAGACTCAGTAAGGCCAGCAGGCTAATGTTCCTATAGACTCAGTAAGACCAGCAGGCTAATGTTCCTATAGACTCAGTAAGACCAGCAGGCTAATGTTCCTATAGACTCAGTAAGACCAGCAGGCTAATGTTCCTATAGACTCAGTAAGACCAGCAGGCTAATGTTCCTATCCACCCAGTAAGGCCAGCAGGCTAATGTTCCTATAGACTCAGTAAGACCAGCAGGCTAATATTCCTATAGACTCAGTAAGACCAGCAGGCTAATGTTCCTATAGACTCAGTAAGACCAGCAGGCTAATGTTCCTCTCCACCCAGTAAGGACAGCAGACTAATGTTCCTATAGACTCAGTAAGACCAGCAGGCTAATGTTCCTATAGACTCGGTAAGACCAGCAGGCTAATGTTCCTATAGACTCAGTAAGGCCAGCAGGCTAATGTTCCTATAGACTCAGTAAGACCAGCAGGCTAATGTTCCTATAGACTCAGTAAGACCAGCAGGCTAATGTTCCTATCCACCCAGTAAGGCCAGCAGGCTAATGTTCCTATAGCCTCAGTAAGACCAGCAGGCTAATATTCCTATCCACCCAGTAAGACCAGCAGGCTAATGTTCCTATAGACTCAGTAAGACCAGCAGGCTAATGTTCCTATAGACCCAGTAAGACCAGCAGGCTAATGTTCCTATAGACTCAGTAAGACCAGCAGGCTAATGTTCCTATAGACCCAGTAAGACCAGCAGGCTAATGTTCCTATAGACTCAGTAAGATCAGCAGGCTAATGTTCCTATAGACTCAGTAAGACCAGCAGGCTAATGTTCCTATAGACTCAGTAAGACCAGCAGGCTAATGTTCCTATAGACTCAGTAGGACCAGCAGGCTAATGTTCCTATAGACTCAGTAAGATCAGCAGGCTAATGTTCCTATAGACTCAGTAAGACCAGCAGGCTAATGTTCCTATCCACTCAGTAAGACCAGCAGGCTAATGTTCCTATAGACCCAGTAAGATCAGCAGGCTAATGTTCCTGTAGACTCAGTAAGACCAGCAGGCTAATGTTCCTATCCACTCAGTAAGACCAGCAGGCTAATGTTCCTATAGACCCAGTAAGACCAGCAGGCTAATGTTCCTATAGACTCAGTAAGGCCAGCAGGCTAATGTTCCTATCCACCCAGTAAGACCAGCAGGCTAATGTTCCTATAGACTCAGTAAGGCCAGCAGGCTAATGTTCCTATAGACCCAGTAAGGCCAGCAGGCTAATGTTCCTATCCACCCAGTTAGACCAGCAGTCTAATGTTCCTATAGACTCAGTAAGGCCAGCAGGCTAATGTTCCTATAGACCCAGTAAGACCAGCAGGCTAATGTTCCTATAGACTCAGTAAGGCCAGCAGGTTAATGTTCCTATCGACTCAGTAAGGCCAGCAGGCTAATGTTCCTATCCACTCAGTAAGGCCAGCAGGCTAATGTTCCTATGGACTCAGTAAGGCCAGCAGGCTAATGTTCCTATAGACTCAGTAAGACCAGCAGGCTAATGTTCCTATAGCCTCAGTAAGACCAGCAGTCTAATGTTCCTATAGACTCAGTAAGGCCAGCAGGCTAATGTTCCTATAGACTCAGTAAGGCCAGCAGTCTAATGTTCCTATAGACTCAGTAAGACCAGCAGGCTAATGTTCCTATAGACTCAGTAAGACCAGCAGGCTAATGTTCCTATAGACTCAGTAAGACCAGCAGGCTAATGTTCCTATAGACCCAGTAAGACCAGCAGGCTAATGTTCCTATCCATCCAGTAAGACCAGCGGGCTAATGTTCCTATAAACTCAGTAAGACCAGCAGGCTAATGTTCCTATAGACTCAGTAAGACCAGCAGGCTAATGTTCCTATAGACTCAGTAAGACCAGCAGGCTAATGTTCCTATAGACTCAGTAAGACCAGCAGGCTAATGTTCCTATAGACCCAGTAAGGCCAGCAGGCTAATGTTCCTATAGACTCAGTAAGACCAGCAGGCTAATGTTCCTATCCATCCAGTAAGACCAGCGGGCTAATGTTCCTATAGACTCAGTAAGGCCAGCAGGCTAATGTTCCTATCCACCCAGTAAGACCAGCAGGCTAATGTTCCTATCCACCCAGTAAGACCAGCAGGCTAATGTTCCTATAGACCCAGTAAGACCAGCAGGCTAATGTTCATATCCACTCAGTAAGGCCAGCAGGCTAATGTTCCTATAGACTCAGTAAGACCAGCAGGCTAATGTTCCTATCCACTCAGTAAGACCAGCAGGCTAATGTTCCTATAGACCCAGTAAGTCCAGCAGGCTAATGTTCCTATAGACCCAGTAAGACCAGCAGGCTAATGTTCCTATAGACTCAGTAAGACCAGCAGGCTAATGTTCCTATAGACTCAGTAAGGCCAGCAGGCTAATGTTCCTATAGACTCAGTAAGACCAGCAGGCTAATGTTCCTATAGACCCAGTAAGGCCAGCAGGCTAATGTTCCTATAGACCCAGTAAGACCAGCAGGCTAATGTTCCTATAGACTCAGTAAGACCAGCAGGCTAATGTTCCTATAGACTCAGTAAGGCCAGCAGGCTAATGTTCCTATAGACTCAGTAAGACCAGCAGGCTAATGTTGCTATCCACTCAGTAAGGACAGCAGACTAATGTTCCTATAGACTCAGTAAGGCCAGCAGGCTAATGTTCCTATAGACTCAGTAAGGCCAGCAGGCTAATGTTCCTATAGACCCAGTAAGACCAGCAGGCTAATGTTCCTATAGACTCAGTAAGACCAGCAGGCTAATGTTCTTTAAGGACTCAGTAAGACCAGCAGGCTAATGTTCCTATCCACTCAGTAAGACCAGCAGGCTAATGTTCCTATAGACTCAGTAAGACAAGCAGGCTAATGTTCCTATAGACTCAGTAAGACCAGCAGGCTAATGTTCCTATCCACCCAGTAAGGCCAGCAGGCTAATGTTCCTATAGACTCAGTAAGACCAGCAGGCTAATGTTCCTATAGACTCAGTAAGGCCAGCAGGCTAATGTTCCTATAGACTCAGTAAGACCAGCAGGCTAATGTTCCTATAGACTCAGTAAGACCAGCAGGCTAATGTTCCTATAGACTCAGTAAGACCAGCAGGCTAATGTTCCTATAGACTCAGTAAGACCAGCAGGCTAATGTTCCTATAGACTCAGTAAGACCAGCAGGCTAATGTTCCTATCCACCCAGTAAGACCAGCAGGCTAATGTTCCTATCCACTCAGTAAGACCAGCAGGCTAATGTTCCTATAGACTCAGTAAGACCAGCAGGCTAATGTTCCTATAGACTCAGTAAGGCCAGCAGGCTAATGTTCCTATAGACTCAGTAAGACCAGCAGGCTAATGTTCCTATAGACTCAGTAAGGCCAGCAGGCTAATGTTCCTATAGACTCAGTAAGACCAGCAGGCTAATGTTCCTATCCACTCAGTAAGACCAGCAGGCTAATGTTCCTATAGACCCAGTAAGTCCAGCAGGCTAATGTTCCTATAGACCCAGTAAGACCAGCAGGCTAATGTTCCTATAGACTCAGTAAGACCAGCAGGCTAATGTTCCTATAGACTCAGTAAGGCCAGCAGGCTAATGTTCCTATAGACTCAGTAAGACCAGCAGGCTAATGTTCCTATAGACCCAGTAAGGCCAGCAGGCTAATGTTCCTATAGACCCAGTAAGACCAGCAGGCTAATGTTCCTATAGACTCAGTAAGACCAGCAGGCTAATGTTCCTATAGACTCAGTAAGGCCAGCAGGCTAATGTTCCTATAGACTCAGTAAGACCAGCAGGCTAATGTTGCTATCCACTCAGTAAGGACAGCAGACTAATGTTCCTATAGACTCAGTAAGGCCAGCAGGCTAATGTTCCTATAGACTCAGTAAGGCCAGCAGGCTAATGTTCCTATAGACCCAGTAAGACCAGCAGGCTAATGTTCCTATAGACTCAGTAAGACCAGCAGGCTAATGTTCTTTAAGGACTCAGTAAGACCAGCAGGCTAATGTTCCTATCCACTCAGTAAGACCAGCAGGCTAATGTTCCTATAGACTCAGTAAGACAAGCAGGCTAATGTTCCTATAGACTCAGTAAGACCAGCAGGCTAATGTTCCTATCCACCCAGTAAGGCCAGCAGGCTAATGTTCCTATAGACTCAGTAAGACCAGCAGGCTAATGTTCCTATAGACTCAGTAAGGCCAGCAGGCTAATGTTCCTATAGACTCAGTAAGACCAGCAGGCTAATGTTCCTATAGACTCAGTAAGACCAGCAGGCTAATGTTCCTATAGACTCAGTAAGACCAGCAGGCTAATGTTCCTATAGACTCAGTAAGACCAGCAGGCTAATGTTCCTATAGACTCAGTAAGACCAGCAGGCTAATGTTCCTATCCACCCAGTAAGACCAGCAGGCTAATGTTCCTATCCACTCAGTAAGACCAGCAGGCTAATGTTCCTATAGACTCAGTAAGACCAGCAGGCTAATGTTCCTATAGACTCAGTAAGGCCAGCAGGCTAATGTTCCTATAGACTCAGTAAGACCAGCAGGCTAATGTTCCTATAGACTCAGTAAGACCAGCAGGCTAATGTTCCTATAGACTCAGTAAGACCAGCAGGCTAATGTTCCTATAGACTCAGTAAGACCAGCAGGCTAATGTTCCTATCCACCCAGTAAGGCCAGCAGGCTAATGTTCCTATAGACTCAGTAAGACCAGCAGGCTAATATTCCTATAGACTCAGTAAGACCAGCAGGCTAATGTTCCTATAGACTCAGTAAGACCAGCAGGCTAATGTTCCTCTCCACCCAGTAAGGACAGCAGACTAATGTTCCTATAGACTCAGTAAGACCAGCAGGCTAATGTTCCTATAGACTCGGTAAGACCAGCAGGCTAATGTTCCTATAGACTCAGTAAGGCCAGCAGGCTAATGTTCCTATCCACTCAGTAAGACCAGCAGGCTAATGTTCCTATAGACTCAGTAAGACAAGCAGGCTAATGTTCCTATAGACTCAGTAAGACCAGCAGGCTAATGTTCCTATCCACCCAGTAAGGCCAGCAGGCTAATGTTCCTATAGACTCAGTAAGACCAGCAGGCTAATGTTCCTATAGACTCAGTAAGGCCAGCAGGCTAATGTTCCTATAGACTCAGTAAGACCAGCAGGCTAATGTTCCTATAGACTCAGTAAGACCAGCAGGCTAATGTTCCTATAGACTCAGTAAGACCAGCAGGCTAATGTTCCTATAGACTCAGTAAGACCAGCAGGCTAATGTTCCTATAGACTCAGTAAGACCAGCAGGCTAATGTTCCTATCCACCCAGTAAGACCAGCAGGCTAATGTTCCTATCCACTCAGTAAGACCAGCAGGCTAATGTTCCTATAGACTCAGTAAGACCAGCAGGCTAATGTTCCTATAGACTCAGTAAGGCCAGCAGGCTAATGTTCCTATAGACTCAGTAAGACCAGCAGGCTAATGTTCCTATAGACTCAGTAAGACCAGCAGGCTAATGTTCCTATAGACTCAGTAAGACCAGCAGGCTAATGTTCCTATAGACTCAGTAAGACCAGCAGGCTAATGTTCCTATCCACCCAGTAAGGCCAGCAGGCTAATGTTCCTATAGACTCAGTAAGACCAGCAGGCTAATATTCCTATAGACTCAGTAAGACCAGCAGGCTAATGTTCCTATAGACTCAGTAAGACCAGCAGGCTAATGTTCCTCTCCACCCAGTAAGGACAGCAGACTAATGTTCCTATAGACTCAGTAAGACCAGCAGGCTAATGTTCCTATCCACTCAGTAAGACCAGCAGGCTAATGTTCCTATAGACTCAGTAAGACAAGCAGGCTAATGTTCCTATAGACTCAGTAAGACCAGCAGGCTAATGTTCCTATCCACCCAGTAAGGCCAGCAGGCTAATGTTCCTATAGACTCAGTAAGACCAGCAGGCTAATGTTCCTATAGACTCAGTAAGGCCAGCAGGCTAATGTTCCTATAGACTCAGTAAGACCAGCAGGCTAATGTTCCTATAGACTCAGTAAGACCAGCAGGCTAATGTTCCTATAGACTCAGTAAGACCAGCAGGCTAATGTTCCTATAGACTCAGTAAGACCAGCAGGCTAATGTTCCTATAGACTCAGTAAGACCAGCAGGCTAATGTTCCTATCCACCCAGTAAGACCAGCAGGCTAATGTTCCTATCCACTCAGTAAGACCAGCAGGCTAATGTTCCTATAGACTCAGTAAGACCAGCAGGCTAATGTTCCTATAGACTCAGTAAGGCCAGCAGGCTAATGTTCCTATAGACTCAGTAAGACCAGCAGGCTAATGTTCCTATAGACTCAGTAAGACCAGCAGGCTAATGTTCCTATAGACTCAGTAAGACCAGCAGGCTAATGTTCCTATAGACTCAGTAAGACCAGCAGGCTAATGTTCCTATCCACCCAGTAAGGCCAGCAGGCTAATGTTCCTATAGACTCAGTAAGACCAGCAGGCTAATATTCCTATAGACTCAGTAAGACCAGCAGGCTAATGTTCCTATAGACTCAGTAAGACCAGCAGGCTAATGTTCCTCTCCACCCAGTAAGGACAGCAGACTAATGTTCCTATAGACTCAGTAAGACCAGCAGGCTAATGTTCCTATAGACTCGGTAAGACCAGCAGGCTAATGTTCCTATAGACTCAGTAAGGCCAGCAGGCTAATGTTCCTATAGACTCAGTAAGACCAGCAGGCTAATGTTCCTATAGACTCAGTAAGACCAGCAGGCTAATGTTCCTATCCACCCAGTAAGGCCAGCAGGCTAATGTTCCTATAGCCTCAGTAAGACCAGCAGGCTAATGTTCCTATCCACCCAGTAAGACCAGCAGGCTAATGTTCCTATAGACTCAGTAAGACCAGCAGGCTAATGTTCCTATAGACCCAGTAAGACCAGCAGGCTAATGTTCCTATAGACTCAGTAAGACCAGCAGGCTAATGTTCCTATAGACCCAGTAAGACCAGCAGGCTAATGTTCCTATAGACTCAGTAAGATCAGCAGGCTAATGTTCCTATAGACTCAGTAAGACCAGCAGGCTAATGTTCCTATAGACTCAGTAAGACCAGCAGGCTAATGTTCCTATAGACTCAGTAGGACCAGCAGGCTAATGTTCCTATAGACTCAGTAAGATCAGCAGGCTAATGTTCCTATAGACTCAGTAAGACCAGCAGGCTAATGTTCCTATCCACTCAGTAAGACCAGCAGGCTAATGTTCCTATAGACCCAGTAAGATCAGCAGGCTAATGTTCCTGTAGACTCAGTAAGACCAGCAGGCTAATGTTCCTATCCACTCAGTAAGACCAGCAGGCTAATGTTCCTATAGACCCAGTAAGACCAGCAGGCTAATGTTCCTATAGACTCAGTAAGGCCAGCAGGCTAATGTTCCTATCCACCCAGTAAGACCAGCAGGCTAATGTTCCTATAGACTCAGTAAGGCCAGCAGGCTAATGTTCCTATAGACCCAGTAAGGCCAGCAGGCTAATGTTCCTATCCACCCAGTTAGACCAGCAGTGTAATGTTCCTATAGACTCAGTAAGGCCAGCAGGCTAATGTTCCTATAGACCCAGTAAGACCAGCAGGCTAATGTTCCTATAGACTCAGTAAGGCCAGCAGGTTAATGTTCCTATCGACTCAGTAAGGCCAGCAGGCTAATGTTCCTATCCACTCAGTAAGGCCAGCAGGCTAATGTTCCTATGGACTCAGTAAGGCCAGCAGGCTAATGTTCCTATAGACTCAGTAAGACCAGCAGGCTAATGTTCCTATAGCCTCAGTAAGACCAGCAGTCTAATGTTCCTATAGACTCAGTAAGGCCAGCAGGCTAATGTTCCTATAGACTCAGTAAGGCCAGCAGTCTAATGTTCCTATAGACTCAGTAAGACCAGCAGGCTAATGTTCCTATAGACTCAGTAAGACCAGCAGGCTAATGTTCCTATAGACTCAGTAAGACCAGCAGGCTAATGTTCCTATAGACCCAGTAAGACCAGCAGGCTAATGTTCCTATCCACTCAGTAAGACCAGCAGGCTAATGTTCCTATAGACTCAGTAAGACCAGCAGGCTAATGTTCCTATAGACTCAGTAAGACCAGCAGGCTAATGTTCCTATAGACCCAGTAAGGCCAGCAGGCTAATGTTCCTATAGACTCAGTAAGACCAGCAGGCTAATGTTCCTATCCATCCAGTAAGACCAGCGGGCTAATGTTCCTATAAACTCAGTAAGACCAGCAGGCTAATGTTCCTATAGACTCAGTAAGACCAGCAGGCTAATGTTCCTATATACTCAGTAAGACCAGCAGGCTAATGTTCCTATAGACTCAGTAAGACCAGCAGGCTAATGTTCCTATAGACCCAGTAAGGCCAGCAGGCTAATGTTCCTATAGACTCAGTAAGACCAGCAGGCTAATGTTCCTATCCATCCAGTAAGACCAGCGGGCTAATGTTCCTATAGACTCAGTAAGGCCAGCAGGCTAATGTTCCTATCCACCCAGTAAGACCAGCAGGCTAATGTTCCTATCCACCCAGTAAGACCAGCAGGCTAATGTTCCTATAGACTCAGTAAGACCAGCAGGCTAATGTTCCTATAGACCCAGTAAGACCAGCAGGCTAATGTTCATATCCACTCAGTAAGGCCAGCAGGCTAATGTTCCTATAGACTCAGTAAGACCAGCAGGCTAATGTTCCTATCCACTCAGTAAGACCAGCAGGCCAATGTTCCTATCCACTCAGTAAGACCAGCAGGCTAATGTTCCTATCCACTCAGTAAGACCAGCAGGCTAATGTTCCTATAGACTCAGTAAGGTCAGCAGGCTAATGCTCCTATCCACTCAGTAAGGCCAGCAGGCTAATGTTCCTATCCACTCAGTAAGGCCAGCAGGCTAATGTTCCTATAGACCCAGTAAGACCAGCAGGCTAATGTTCCTATCCACTCAGTAAGACCAGCAGGCTAATGTTCCTATAGACCCAGTAAGACCAGCAGGCTAATGTTCCTATAGACTCAGTAAGGCCAGCAGGCTAATGTTCCTATAGACTCGGTAAGACCAGCAGGCTAATGTTCCTATAGACCCAGTAAGGCCAGCAGGCTAATGTTCCTATAGACCCAGTAAGACCAGCAGGCTAATGTTCCTATAGACTCAGTAAGACCAGCAGGCTAATGTTCCTATAGACTCAGTAAGGCCAGCAGGCTAATGTTCCTATAGACTCAGTAAGACCAGCAGGCTAATGTTGCTATCCACTCAGTAAGGACAGCAGACTAATGTTCCTATAGACTCAGTAAGGCCAGCAGGCTAATGTTCCTATAGACTCAGTAAGGCCAGCAGGCTAATGTTCCTATAGACCCAGTAAGACCAGCAGGCTAATGTTCCTATAGACTCAGTAAGACCAGCAGGCTAATGTTCCTATAGACTCAGTAAGACCAGCAGGCTAATGTTCCTATAGACTCAGTAAGGCCAGCAGGCTAATGTTCCTATAGACTCAGTAAGACCAGCAGGCTAATATTCCTATAGACTCAGTAAGACCAGCAGGCTAATGTTCCTATAGACTCAGTAAGACCAGCAGGCTAATGTTCCTATCCACCCAGTAAGGACAGCAGACTAATGTTCCTATAGACTCAGTAAGACCAGCAGGCTAATTTTCCTATAGACTCGGTAAGACCAGCAGGCTAATGTTCCTATAGACTCAGTAAGGCCAGCAGGCTAATGTTCCTATAGACTCAGTAAGACCAGCAGGCTAATGTTCCTATAGACTCAGTAAGACCAGCAGGCTAATGTTCCTATAGACTCAGTAAGGCCAGCAGGCTAATGTTCCTATAGACTCAGTAAGACCAGCAGGCTAATGTTCCTATCCACTCAGTAAGACCAGCAGGCTAATGTTCCTATAGACCCAGTAAGACCAGCAGGCTAATGTTCCTATCCACCCAGTAAAACCAGCAGGCTAATGTTCCTATCCACCCAGTAATACCAGCAGGCTAATGTTCCTATCCACCCAGTAAGACCAGCAGGCTAATGTTCCTATAGACTCAGTAAGGCCAGCAGGCTAATGTTCCTATAGACCCAGTAAGGCCAGCAGGCTAATGTTCCTATCCACCCAGTTAGACCAGCAGGCTAATGTTCCTATAGACTCAGTAAGGCCAGCAGGCTAATGTTCCTATAGACCCAGTAAGACCAGCAGGCTAATGTTCCTATCCACCCAGTAAGGCCAGCAGGCTAATGTTCCTATAGACCCAGTTAGGCCAGCAGGCTAATGTTCCTATCCACCCAGTAAGGCCAGCAGGCTAATGTTCCTATCCACCCAGTAAGACCAGCAGGCTAATGTTCCTATAGACCCAGTAAGGCCAGCAGGCTAATGTTCCTATAGACTCAGTAAGACCAGCAGGCTAATGTTCCTATAGACCCAGTAAGACCAGCAGGCTAATGTTCCTATAGACTCAGTAAGACCAGCAGGCTAATGTTCCTATAGACCCAGTAAGACCAGCAGGCTAATGTTCCTATCCACCCAGTAAGACCAGCAGGCTAATGTTCCTATCCACTCAGTAAGACCAGCAGGCTAATGTTCCTATAGACTCAGTAAGACCAGCAGGCTAATGTTCCTATAGACCCAGTAAGACCAGCAGGCTAATGTTCCTATCCACCCAGTAAGGCCAGCAGGCTAATGTTCACTTTCCACTCAGTAAGAGCAGCAGGCTAATGTTCCTATAGACCCAGTAAGACCAGCAGGCTAATGTTCCTATCCACTCAGTAAGACCAGCAGGCTAATGTTCCTATAGACTCAGTAAGACCAGCAGGCTAATGTTCCTATAGACTCAGTAAGACCAGCAGGCCAATGTTCCTATAGACTCAGTAAGACCAGCAGGCTAATGTTCCTATAGACTCAGTAAGACCAGTAGGCTAATGTTCCTATAGACTCAGTAAGACCAGCAGGCCAATGTTCCTATAGACTCAGTAAGACCAGCAGGCTAATGTTCCTATAGACTCAGTAAGACCAGCAGGCTAATGTTCCTATAGACTCAGTAAGACCAGCAGGCTAATGTTCCTATAGACTCAGTAAGACCAGCAGGCTAATGTTCCTATAGACTCAGTAAGACCAGCAGGCTAATGTTCCTATAGACTCAGTAAGACCAGCAGGCTAATGTTCCTATAGACTCAGTAAGATCAGCAGGCTAATGTTCCTATAGACTCAGTAAGACCAGCAGGCTAATGTTCCTATCCACTCAGTAAGACCAGCAGGCTAATGTTCCTATAGACCCAGTAAGATCAGCAGGCTAATGTTCCTATAGACTCAGTAAGACCAGCAGGCTAATGTTCCTATCCACTCAGTAAGACCAGCAGGCTAATGTTCCTATAGACTCAGTAAGACCAGCAGGCTAATGTTCCTATAGACCCAGTAAGACCAGCAGGCTAATGTTCCTATAGACTCAGTAAGGCCAGCAGGCTAATGTTCCTATAGACTCAGTAAGGCCAGCAGGATAATGTTCCTATAGACTCAGTAAGACCAGCAGGCTAATGTTCCTATAGACCCAGTAAGGCCAGCAGGCTAATGTTCCTATAGACTCAGTAAGACCAGCAGGCTAATGTTCCTATAGACCCAGTAAGGCCAGCAGGCTAATGTTCCTATAGACTCAGTAAGACCAGCAGGCTAATGTTCCTATCCATCCAGTAAGGCCAGCGGGCTAATGTTCCTATAAACTCAGTAAGACCAGCAGGCTAATGTTCCTATAGACTCAGTAAGACCAGCAGGCTAATGTTCCTATAGACCCAGTAAGACCAGCAGGCTAATGTTCCTATCCACTCAGTAAGACCAGCAGGCTAATGTTCCTATCCACTCAGTAAGACCAGCAGGCTAATGTTCCTATAGACTCAGTAAGACCAGCAGGCTAATGTTCCTATAGACTCAGTAAGACCAGCAGGCTAATGTTCCTATAGACCCAGTAAGGCCAGCAGGCTAATGTTCCTATAGACTCAGTAAGACCAGCAGGCTAATGTTCCTATCCATCCAGTAAGACCAGCGGGCTAATGTTCCTATAAACTCAGTAAGACCAGCAGGCTAATGTTCCTATAGACTCAGTAAGACCAGCAGGCTAATGTTCCTATAGACTCAGTAAGACCAGCAGGCTAATGTTCCTATAGACTCAGTAAGACCAGCAGGCTAATGTTCCTATAGACCCAGTAAGGCCAGCAGGCTAATGTTCCTATAGACTCAGTAAGACCAGCAGGCTAATGTTCCTATCCATCCAGTAAGACCAGCGGGCTAATGTTCCTATAGACTCAGTAAGGCCAGCAGGCTAATGTTCCTATCCACCCAGTAAGACCAGCAGGCTAATGTTCCTATCCACCCAGTAAGACCAGCAGGCAAATGTTCCTATAGACTCAGTAAGACCAGCAGGCTAATGTTCCTATAGACCCAGTAAGACCAGCAGGCTAATGTTCATATCCACTCAGTAAGGCCAGCAGGCTAATGTTCCTATAGACTCAGTAAGACCAGCAGGCTAATGTTCCTATCCACTCAGTAAGACCAGCAGGCTAATGTTCCTATCCACTCAGTAAGACCAGCAGGCTAATGTTCCTATAGACTCAGTAAGACCAGCAGGCTAATGTTCCTATCCACTCAGTAAGACCATTAGGCTAATGTTCCTATCCACTCAGTAAGACCAGCAGGCCAATGTTCCTATAGACTCAGTAAGACCAGCAGGCCAATGTTCCTATACACTCAGTAAGACCAGCAGGCTAATGTTCCTATAGACTCAGTAAGACCAGCAGGCCATTGTTTCTATCCACCCAGTAAGACCAGCAGGCCAATGTTCCTATCCACTCAGTAAGACCAGCAGGCTAATGTTCCTATCCACTCAGTAAGACCAGCAGGCTAATGTTCCTATAGACTCAGTAAGGTCAGCAGGCTAATGTTCCTATAGACTCAGTAAGGTCAGCAGGCTAATGTTCCTATCCACTCAGTAAGGCCAGCAGGCTACTGTTCCTATCCACTCAGTAAGGCCAGCAGGCTAATGTTCCTATAGACCCAGTAAGACCAGCAGGCTAATGTTCCTATCCACTCAGTAAGACCAGCAGGCTAATGTTCCTATAGACCCAGTAAGACCAGCAGGCTAATGTTCCTATAGACTCAGTAAGGCCAGCAGGCTAATGTTCCTATAGACTCGGTAAGACCAGCAGGCTAATGTTCCTATAGACCCAGTAAGGCCAGCAGGCTAATGTTCCTATAGACCCAGTAAGACCAGCAGGCTAATGTTCCTATAGACTCAGTAAGACCAGCAGGCTAATGTTCCTATAGACTCAGTAAGGCCAGCAGGCTAATGTTCCTATAGACTCAGTAAGACCAGCAGGCTAATGTTGCTATCCACTCAGTAAGGACAGCAGACTAATGTTCCTATAGACTCAGTAAGGCCAGCAGGCTAATGTTCCTATAGACTCAGTAAGGCCAGCAGGCTAATGTTCCTATAGACCCAGTAAGACCAGCAGGCTAATGTTCCTATAGACTCAGTAAGACCAGCAGGCTAATGTTCCTATAGACTCAGTAAGACCAGCAGGCTAATGTTCCTATAGACTCAGTAAGGCCAGCAGGCTAATGTTCCTATAGACTCAGTAAGACCAGCAGGCTAATATTCCTATAGACTCAGTAAGACCAGCAGGCTAATGTTCCTATAGACTCAGTAAGACCAGCAGGCTAATGTTCCTATCCACCCAGTAAGGACAGCAGACTAATGTTCCTATAGACTCAGTAAGACCAGCAGGCTAATTTTCCTATAGACTCGGTAAGACCAGCAGGCTAATGTTCCTATAGACTCAGTAAGGCCAGCAGGCTAATGTTCCTATAGACTCAGTAAGACCAGCAGGCTAATGTTCCTATAGACTCAGTAAGACCAGCAGGCTAATGTTCCTATAGACTCAGTAAGGCCAGCAGGCTAATGTTCCTATAGACTCAGTAAGACCAGCAGGCTAATGTTCCTATCCACTCAGTAAGACCAGCAGGCTAATGTTCCTATAGACCCAGTAAGACCAGCAGGCTAATGTTCCTATCCACCCAGTAAGACCAGCAGGCTAATGTTCCTATCCACCCAGTAAGACCAGCAGGCTAATGTTCCTATCCACCCAGTAAGACCAGCAGGCTAATGTTCCTATAGACTCAGTAAGGCCAGCAGGCTAATGTTCCTATAGACCCAGTAAGGCCAGCAGGCTAATGTTCCTATCCACCCAGTTAGACCAGCAGGCTAATGTAGCTATAGACTCAGTAAGGCCAGCAGGCTAATGTTCCTATAGACCCAGTAAGACCAGCAGGCTAATGTTCCTATCCACCCAGTAAGGCCAGCAGGCTAATGTTCCTATAGACCCAGTTAGGCCAGCAGGCTAATGTTCCTATCCACCCAGTAAGGCCAGCAGGCTAATGTTCCTATCCACCCAGTAAGACCAGCAGGCTAATGTTCCTATAGACCCAGTAAGGCCAGCAGGCTAATGTTCCTATAGACTCAGTAAGACCAGCAGGCTAATGTTCCTATAGACCCAGTAAGACCAGCAGGCTAATGTTCCTATAGACTCAGTAAGACCAGCAGGCTAATGTTCCTATAGACCCAGTAAGACCAGCAGGCTAATGTTCCTATCCACCCAGTAAGACCAGCAGGCTAATGTTCCTATCCACTCAGTAAGACCAGCAGGCTAATGTTCCTATAGACTCAGTAAGACCAGCAGGCTAATGTTCCTATAGACCCAGTAAGACCAGCAGGCTAATGTTCCTATCCACCCAGTAAGGCCAGCAGGCTAATGTTCACTATCCACTCAGTAAGAGCAGCAGGCTAATGTTCCTATAGACCCAGTAAGACCAGCAGGCTAATGTTCCTATCCACTCAGTAAGACCAGCAGGCTAATGTTCCTATAGACTCAGTAAGACCAGCAGGCTAATGTTCCTATAGACTCAGTAAGACCAGCAGGCCAATGTTCCTATAGACTCAGTAAGACCAGCAGGCTAATGTTCCTATAGACTCAGTAAGACCAGCAGGCTAATGTTCCTATAGACTCAGTAAGACCAGCAGGCCAATGTTCCTATAGACTCAGTAAGACCAGCAGGCTAATGTTCCTATAGGCTCAGTAAGACCAGCAGGCTAATGTTCCTATAGACTCAGTAAGACCAGCAGGCTAATGTTCCTATAGACTCAGTAAGACCAGCAGGCTAATGTTCCTATAGACTCAGTAAGACCAGCAGGCTAATGTTCCTATAGACTCAGTAAGACCAGCAGGCTAATGTTCCTATAGACTCAGTAAGACCAGCAGGCTAATGTTCCTATAGACTCAGTAAGACCAGCAGTCTAATGTTCCTATAGACTCAGTAAGACCAGCAGGCTAATGTTCCTATAGAATCAGTAAGACCAGCAGGCTAATGTTCCTATCCACCCAGTAAGACCAGCAGTCTAATGTTCCTATAGACCCAGTAAGGCCAGCAGGCTAATGTTCCTATGGACTCAGTAAGACCAGCAGGCTAATGTTCCTATAGACCCAGTAAGACCAGCAGGCTAATGTTCCTATAGACCCAGTAAGACCAGCAGGATAATGTTCCTATCCACTCAGTAAGGCCAGCAGGCTAATGTTCCTATAGACTCAGTAAGACCAGCAGGCTAATGTTCCTATCCACTCAGTAAGACCAGCAGGCTAATGTTCCTATCCACTCAGTAAGACCAGCAGGCTAATGTTCCTATAGACTCAGTAAGACCAGCAGGCTAATGTTCCTATAGACTCAGTAAGACCAGCAGGCTAATGTTCCTATGAACTCAGTAAGGCCAGCAGGCTAATGTTCCTATAGACTCAGTAAGACCAGCAGGCTAATGTTCCTATCCACTCAGTAAGACCAGGAGGCTAATGTTCCTATCGACTCAGTAAGACCAGCAGGCTAATGTTCCTATAGACTCAGTAAGACCAGCAGACTAATGTTCCTATAGACTCAGTAAGACCAGCAGGCTAATGTTCCTATAGACTCAGTAAGACCAGCAGGCTAATGTTCCTATAGACTCAGTAAGACCAGCAGGCTAATGTTCCTATAGACTCAGTAAGACCAGCAGGCTAATGTTCCTATCCACTCAGTAAGACCAGCAGGCTAATGTTCCTATCTACCCAGTAAGACCAGCAGGCTAAAGTTCCTATCCACTCAGTAAGACCAGCAGGCTAATGTTCCTATAGACTCAGGAAGACCAGCAGGCTAATGTTCCTATAGACTCAGTAAGGTAAGAAGGCTAATGTTCCTATAGACTCAGTAAGACCAGCAGTCTAATGTTCCTATAGACTCAGTAAGACCAGCAGTCTAATGTTCCTATAGACTCAGTAAGACCAGCAGGCTAATGTTCCTATAGACTCAGTAAGGCCAGCAGGCTAATGTTCCTATAGACTCAGTAAGACCAGCAGGCTAATGTTCCTATAGACTCAGTAAGACCAGCAGGCTAATGTTCCTATAGACTCAGTAAGGCCAGCAGGCTAATGTTCCTATAGACTCAGTAAGACCAGCAGGCTAATGTTCCTATAGAATCAGTAAGACCAGCAGGCTAATGTTCCTATAGACTCAGTAAGACCAGCAGGCTAATGTTCCTAACCACCCAGTAAGACCAGCAGGCTAATGTTCCTATAGACCCAGTAAGACCAGCAGTCTGGTCTCTTTTTATTGTAACTGTTATGAAAGTTGTATTGTCAACTTGTTTTGTATTTAAAAGTCACTTTAAACATGAACATGACACTGAAACAAAATATCCCCATGGGGACAATAAATAAACAATAAAGTCAGTAAAATAAAGAATATGGCTGGTGTCAGTAAACATCTGCAAACAACTGGAATGAAATTGTTGCCAGCTGAGCTTGTGAGGCTGTTTTCATGTTATCCAGAGGTAAACAAATCATCGGCCAGAGTGTCAAGTGTCTCCGAGAGCGAAACGAGATGGGTGGGGCTTAACTTCTTATGGCTGCAGGGGGCGTATTGAGTAGCCAGATTATATGTGCCCATTTCAAACGGCCTCGTACTCGATTCTTGCTCGTACAATATGCATATTATTATTACTATTGGATAGAAAACACTCTCTAGTTTCTAAAACCGTTTGAATTATTTCTCTGAGTGAAACAGAAATCCTTCTGCAGCACTTTTCCTGACCAGGAAGTGAAATGTCAGAAATCTATGCTCTGTTCAACCTCATGCCTATACATGGGCGTGTTACGTAGGAGTCTACAAACACTTCCTACGCCTTCCCCTGGTTGTCAAGATGCGGTGAGAGAAGAAATTTCGTGTCTATCTTGGTCAGAGGTGGAATAAAAGGTCTTTGTTTGACGTGACCGTCCAGTTCCTGTTTCTGGAGCGCGTGAACGAGGACACGGAAATGGCTTCTGTTTAGCTGTGGTTATGAAAGACGAACATCTCCGTCTTAGATTTGATTTGATACATGTCACCATATCATCGTAACGTATGTTTTTTCAATATAGTTTAATCAGATTATTGAAACTTTTTCGGGAGTTTTGCCGTGTTCCGTTTTCTAACTTTGTTGACGTTGGAGTAATCCGTGTCACTTGGCAAGTGCCCATGCTAAATGAAGAGGGATATTTGTCGTTCCACATCAAAACAACGACTGTTCTGGACAAAGGACACCGTGTCCAACATTCTGACGGAAGACCACCAAAAGTAAGAAACATTTTATGATGCTATTTCTAATATCTGTCGTGCATGTTGACTGGTCGTGGGCGCCCAAGTGTTTCTGGCTATTGTGGCTATGCTAATATCACGCTACATTTTGTTTGCGCTGTAAAACATTTGATAAATCGGAAATATTGTCTAGAATCACAAGATGCCTGTCTTTCAATTGCTGTACACTATGTATTTTTCAGAAATGTTTTATGATGAGTAATTAGGTATTTGACGTTGGTGTCTGTAAGTATTATGGCTGCTTTCGGTGCAATTTCTGATTGTAGCTGAAAATGTAAACTATGAATTATACCTGAAATATGCAAATTTTTCGAAAAAAACATATGCTATACAATAAATATGTTATCAGACTGTCATCTGATGAGGTTGTTTCTTGGTTAGTGGCTATTTATATCTTTATTTGGCCGAATTTGTGATAGCTACTGATGGAGTCATAAACTGATGGAGTAAGAATATTGGTGTCTTTTGCTAACGTGATTAGCTAATAGATTTACATATTGTGTCTTCCCTGTAAAACATTTTAAAAATCGGACATGTTGGCTTGATTCACAAGATGTGCACCTTTCATCTGGTGTCTTGGACTTGTTAATGTGTGAAAGTTAAATATTTAAAAAAAATATCTTTTGAATTTCGCGCCCTGCACTTGAGCTGGATGTTGTCATAAGTGTACCGGTGTCGGGCTGCAGCCATAAGAAGTTTAAGAGGGTGAACGATGCTGAATGGGTGTAGACAAAGAAGAGCTCTCCAGTAGGTGTACCAAAACATTCAAAGGTCATTTTCTCAAAAATGAGGTTACAAGTTTATCAACTTTCAAAGCAAAATTACTTTCCCATGGTTCCTCAACTGTAGTGTTTAATATACAATTTTCTAGCTCTTAGTCTCTACTTTTATCCACTATAAAAAACACAATTTCAAATGAGTCATAAATATGAATGTCTGAAAACCATCTCTTGTTTCAACATTACCAAGAGAAAAACCCTGACGGACCAATGAAACAGATTCAGAGCAGATGCCTTGGGGTCCAAATGGAACCCTGGTCAAAACAGGTGCACTATGGGAAATTAAGAAGTCTTCATTCCTCTTCCACAAAACTGATTTATAGAATATGTTTTAACCATCTGTTGAAATGCAGAGCAGAGCAAAGAAAGAGAGCGAGAAACAGCGATAGAGAGAGAGACAGCGAGAGAGAGACAGCGAGAGAGAGAGACAGCGAGAGAGAGAGACAGCGAGAGAGAGAGACAGCGAGAGAGTGAGAGAGACAGCGAGAGAGAGAGAGAGAGAGACAGCGAGAGAGAGAGAGAGACAGCAAGAGAGAGAGACAGAGAGACAGCGAGAGAGAGACAGCGAGAGAGAGAGAGAGACAGCGAGAGAGAGAGAGAGAGAGACAGCGAGAGAGAGATCACAAAAAACTATGCATACCTCGTCCCTAAACATCACTTCCACAGGTAACTTCCACAAAGCTGTGAAAGAGCCGAGAGACAAGGGCCTTCAAATGCTTCTATGCATTCCAATTAGGATCTGGCAAAACATATCTGAATCGGTTATAGTTTATGGTTGAGTATTTCAAAACAAATCCAAATTTGATAAACTCCCTATAAACTCCCTACTCCCTATAAACTCCATATCTACTGGGGTGAAATACCACAGTGTGCCGTCACAGCAGCAAGAAGAAAAGGGCAACCGTTGAAGAACAAACACCATTGTAAATACAACCCATATTTAAGTTAATTTATTTTCCCTTTTGTACATAAAAACATTTTCTACCAGAATGTCACATGATCAACCAGAGTAAAGCAACTCTAGACCAACTTTACTCCACACACAGAGACGACTACCAAGCCCTCCATTTGGTAAATCTGACCATAACTCTATCCTCCTGATTCCTGCTTACAAGCAAAAAACTAAAGCAGGAAGTACCAGTGACTCGATCAATACGGAAGTGGTTAGATGACGTGGATGCTATGCAACAGGACTGTTTTGCTAGCACAGACTGAAATATGTTCCGGGATTCATCCAATGGCATTGAGGAGTATACCACCTCAGTCATTTGCTTCATCAATAAGTGCATTGACGACGTCGTCCCCACCGATACGTTCATATCTCCATTACAGGCAACATCCGATACGATCCTCAACACTGGGGCCCCTCAGGGGTGCGTGCTCAGTCCCCTCCTGTACTCCCTGTTCACCTACGACTGTGTGGCCAAACACGACTCCAACACACTCATTAAGTTTGCTGACGACACAACAGTGGTAGGCCTGATCACCGACAACGATGAGACAGCCTATAGGGAGGAGGTCAGAGACCTGACAACAATGAGACGGCCTATAGGGAGGAGGTCAGAGACCTGACAACGATGAGACAGCCTATAGGGAGGAGGTCAGAAACCTGGCAGTCTGGTGCCAGGACAACAACCTCTCCCTCAACATGATCAAGACAAAGGAGCTGATCGAGGGCTACATGAAAAGGCGGACCAAACAGGCCCCCATTAACAACGACGAGGCTGTTGTGGAGAGTGTCAAGTTCCTTGGCGTCCACATCACCAACAAACTGACATGGTCCAAGCACACCAAGACAGTCGTGAAGAGGGCACGACAACACCTATTCCCCCTCAGGAGACTGAAAAGATTTGGCATTGGTCCCCAGATCCTCAAAACGTTCTACAGCTGCACCATTGAGAGCATCCTGACTGGTTGCATCACCGCCTGGTACGGTAACTGCTTGGCATCTGTCCGCAAAGCACTACAGAGGGTAGTGCAAACGGCCCAATACATCACTGGGTCAAGCTTCCTGCCATCCAGGACCTCTATAATAAGCGGTGTCAGAGGAAAGCCCATGAAACTCCAGTCACCCAAGTTATAGACTGTTTTCTCTGCTACCGCATGGCAAGCAGTAGTGGAGCACCAAGTCTAGGACCAAAAGGCTTCTTAACAGCTTCTACCGCCATGAGACTGTTAAACAATTAATCAAATGGCCACTAGACTATTTACATTGACACACCCCCCCCCCCCCCCCCCCCCCTCTCTGTTTGTTTTGTACACTGCTGCTACTCACTGTTATCTATGCATAGTCACTTCACCCCCACCTACATGTACAAATGACCTGTACCCCTCCACATTGATTCTGTACCCGGTACCCCCCGTATATAGCCTCCTCATTGACTCAGTACCGGTACCCCCCTGTATATAGCCTCCACATTGACTCAGTACCGGTACCCCCTGTATATAGCCTCCACATTGACTCAGTACCGGTACCCCCTGTATATAGCCTTGTTATTGTTATTTTATTGTTTTACTTTAGTTTATGTAGTGAAATTGTCTGCACTCTTTCTTAATCTGCCCTGTTGGTTAAGGGCTGTAAGTGAGCATTTCATGGTGAAGTATTCATGTGACAAATAAAGTTTGATTTGAACCCATATTTACGTTGATTTATTTTCAATTTTGTACTTTAACTATTTGCACATAATTATAACTCTATATATAGACATAATATGACCTTTAAAATGTATTTATAAGTTTGGAACTGTTGTGAGTGTAATGTTTACTGTTAATTTTTATTGTATATTTCAATTTTGTTTATTATCTTTTTCAGTTGCTTTGGCAATGTTAACATATGTTTCCCATGTCAATAAAGCCCTTAAATTAAAATTGAATTGAGAGAGAGAGAGAAAGAGAGAGAAATAAATAGAAGGAGAGAGAGAAGGGGGGAGAGAAGAGGGGAGAGAGAGCGAGCAAAAGAGAGAGAGAGAGAGAGAGAGAGAGAGAGAGAGAGAGAGAGAGAGTAGAGACAGAGAGAGAGAGTAGAGACAGAGAGAGAGAGTAGAGACAGAGAGAGACAGAGAGGAGAGAGAGGAGAGAGAGAGAGAGAGAGAGAGAGAGAGAGAGAGAGAGAGAGAGAGAGGAGAGAGCGAAAAGAAAGAGGAGAGAGCGAAAAGAAAGAGGAGAGAGAGAGAGAATAGAAAGAAAGAGGAGAGAGAGAGAGAAAGAAAGAGGAGAGAGAGAGAGAGGGAAAGAAAGAGGAGAGAGAGAGAGAGAGAGAGAGAAAGGAAGGAAAGCAAAGAGCTTGTATACTATATACTCCTCAATGTATCTACTAAACAACAGCATTACAACTGAATCAGAGCAAAACAGATACGTGTCATTTCAAGCTAACACATTAATAGCATATGACCCCCCCCCCACACACAGAGAACACATACTGTACATCACACCAATACAAACGCCAATCATCTCCACCACAACACACTGAAAATAATCACTGTCCCGTTCGTTATATCAGGACAGCTGGCAACATAGCCCTCCCTGTTGAGAGGAAACTTGCTTTTATAGTCACAGTTAGTACGTTGAAACAACCTGGCTGAAACGAAGCCAGTCTGTCCAATGGAGACGAGGCGCTCTGTGGTTCTGGCAGAATGCCAACTGAGGAGAGGAGACAAGGGGGGAGTGGACAGACATGGCGGTGCGTGTCAGGGACGATAGTGAATATGGTAAATGCTTCAGTGATTATAGGTTGCACGAGGTCTGGATTCTTACAGGGGCTGTTAACTGTGTGTTATTCAGTGTCAGGGTTGGAGGCTCCAGCATAATGTGAGGTACACAGACACACATAGACACACAAATACTCTAAAAAAATGGACTAGTGTCTAAGGTCCAGAACAGAGTACCGGGAGGTAGCCGGCTAGTGTCTAAGGTCCAGAACAGAGTACCGGGAGGTAGCCGGCTAGTGTCTAAGGTCCAGAACAGAGTACCGGGAGGTAGCCGGCTAGTGTCTAAGGTCCAGAACAGAGTACCGGGAGGTACCCGGCTAGTGTCTAAGGTCCAGAACAGAGTATGGGGGGGAAGCCGGCTAGTGTCTAAAATGCAGAACAAAGTACCGGGAGGTAGCCGACAAGTGTCTAAGGTCCAGAACAGAGTGCCGGGAGGTAGCCGACTAGTGTCTAAGGTCCAGAACAGAGTACCGGGAGGTAGCCGGCTAGTGTCTAAGGTCCAGAACAGAGTACCGGGAGGTAGCCGGCTAGTGTCTAAGGTCCAGAACAGAGTACGGGGGGGAAGCCGACTAGTGTCTAAGATGCAGAACAGAGTACCGGGAGGTAGCCGGCTAGTGTCTAAGATACAGAAAAGAGTACCGGGAGGTAGCCGGCTAGTGTCTAAGATACAGAAAAGAGTACCGGGAGGTAGCCGACTAGTGTCTAAGATGCAGAACAAAGTACCGGGAGGTAGCCGACTAGTGTCTAAGGTCCAGAACAGAGTACCGGGAGGTAGCCGACTAGTGTCTAAGGTCCAGAACAGAGTACCGGGAGGTAGCCGGCTAGTGTCTAAGGTCCAGAACAGAGTACCGGGAGGTAGCCGGCTAGTGTCTAAGATGCAGAAGAGTACCGGGAGGTAGCCGGCTAGTGTCTAAGGTCCAGAACAGAGTACCGGGAGGTAGCCGGCTAGTGTCTAAGGTCCAGAACAGAGTACCGGGAGGTAGCCGGCTAGTGTCTAAGGTTCAGAACAGAGTACCGGGAGGTAGCCGACTAGTGTCTAAGGTCCAGAACAGAGTACCGGGAGGTAGCCGACTAGTGTCTAAGGTACAGAACAGAGTACCGGGAGGTAGCCGACTAGTGTCTAAGATGCAGAACAGAGTACCGGGAGGTAGCCGGCTAGTGTCTAAGATACAGAACAGAGTACCGGGAGGTAGCCGACTAGTGTCTAAGGTCCAGAACAGAGTACCGGGAGGTAGCCGGCTAGTGTTTAAGGTCCAGAACAGAGTACCGGGAGGTAGCCGGCTAGTGTCTAAGATGCAGAACAGAGTACCGGGAGGTAGCCGGCTAGTGTCTAAGATACAGAACAGAGTACCGGGAGGTAGCCGGCTAGTGTCTAAGGTCCAGAACAGAGTACCGGGAGGTAGCCGGCTAGTGTCTAAGGTCCAGAACAGAGTACCGGGAGGTAGCCGGCTAGTGTCTAAGGTCCAGAACAGAGTACCGGGAGGTAGCCGGCTAGTGTCTAAGGTGCAGAACAGAGAACCGGGAGGTAGCCGACTAGTGTCTAAGGTCCAGAACAGAGTACCGGGAGGTAGTCGGCTAGTGTCTAAGGTCCAGAACAGAGTACCGGGAGGTAGCCGGCTAGTGTCTAAGGTCCAGAATAGAGTACCGGTAGGTAGCCGGCTAGTGTCTAAGGTCCAGAACAGAGTACCGCCTGGTAATAGCCGACTAGTGTCTAAGGTCCAGAACAGAGTACCGGGAGGTAGCCGGCTAGTGTCTAAGGTCCAGAACAGAGTACCGGGAGGTAGCCGACTAGTGTCTAAAGTCCAGAACAGAGTACCGGGAGGTAGCCGGCTAGTGTCTAAGGTCCAGAACAGAGTACCGGAAGGTAGCCGGCTAGTGTCTAAGATGCAGAACAAAGTACCGGGAGGTAGCCGGCTAGTGTCTAAGGTCCAGAACAGAGTACCGGGAGGTAGCCGGCTAGTGTCTAAGGTCCAGAACAGAGTACCGGGAGGAAGCCAACTAGTGTCTAAGGTCCAGAACAGAGTACCGGGAGGTAGCCGGCTAGTGTCTAAGGTCCAGAACAGAGTACCGGGGGGAAGCCGAATAGTGTCTAAGATGCAGAACAGAGTACCGGGAGGTAGCCGGCTAGTGTCTAAGATGCAGAACAAAGCACCGGGAGGTAGCCGACTAGTGTCTAAGGTCCAGAACGGTGTACCGGGAGGTAGCCGACTAGTGTCTAAGGTCCAGAACAGAGTACCGGGAGGTAGCCGGCTAGTGTCTAAGGTCCAGAACAGAGTACCGGGAGGTAGCCGGCTAGTGTCTAAGATGCAGAACAGAGTACCGGGAGGTAGCCGGCTAGTGTCTAAGGTCCAGAACAGAGTACCGGGAGGTAGCCGGCTAGTGTCTAAGGTCCAGAACAGAGTACCGGGAGGTAGCCGGCTAGTGTCTAAGGTTCAGAACAGAGTACCGGGAGGTAGCCGACTAGTGTCTAAGGTCCAGAACAGAGTACCGGGAGGTAGCAGACTAGTGTCTAAGGTACAGAACAGAGTACCGGGAGGTAGCCGACTAGTGTCTAAGGTCCAGAACAGAGTACCGGGAGGTAGCCGGCTAGTGTTTAAGGTCCAGAACAGAGTACCGGGAGGTAGCCGGCTAGTGTCTAAGATGCAGAACAGAGTACCGGGAGGTAGCCGGCTAGTGTCTAAGATACAGAACAGAGTACCGGGAGGTAGCCGGCTAGTGTCTAAGGTCCAGAACAGAGTACCGGGAGGTAGCCGGCTAGTGTCTAAGGTCCAGAACAGAGTACCGGGAGGTAGCCGGCTAGTGTCTAAGGTGCAGAACAGAGAACCGGGAGGTAGCCGACTAGTGTCTAAGGTCCAGAACAGAGTACCGGGAGGTAGCCGACTAGTGTCTAAGGTCCAGAACAGAGTACCGGGAGGTAGCCGGCTAGTGTCTAAGGTCCAGAACAGAGTACCGGGAGGTAGTCGGCTAGTGTCTAAGGTCCAGAACAGAGTACCGGGAGGTAGCCGACTAGTGTCTAAGGTCCAGAACAGAGTACCGGGAGGTAGCTGGCTAGTGTCTAAGATGCAGAACAGAGTACCGGGAGGTAGCCGGCTAGTGTCTAAGGTCCAGAATACAGTACCGGGAGGTAGCCGGCTAGTGTCTAAGGTCCAGAACAGAGTACCGCCTGGTAATAGCCGACTAGTGTCTAAGGTCCAGAACAGAGTACCGGGAGGTAGCCGGCTAGTGTCTAAGGTCCAGAACAGAGTACCGGGAGGTAGCCGACTAGTGTCTAAAGTCCAGAACAGAGTACCGGGAGGTAGCCGGCTAGTGTCTAAGGTCCAGAACAGAGTACCGGAAGGTAGCCGGCTAGTGTCTAAGATGCAGAACAAAGTACCGGGAGGTAGCCGGCTAGTGTCTAAGGTCCAGAACAGAGTACCGGGAGGTAGCCGGCTAGTGTCTAAGGTCCAGAACAGAGTACCGGGAGGTAGCCGACTAGTGTCTAAGGTCCAGAACAGAGTACCGGGAGGTAGCCGGCTAGTGTCTAAGGTCCAGAACAGAGTACCGGGAGGTAGCCGGCTAGTGTCTAAGATGCAGAACAAAGTACCGGGAGGTAGCCGGCTAGTGTCTAAGGTCCAGAACAGAGTACCGGGAGGTAGCCGACTAGTGTCTAAGGTCCAGAACAGAGTACCGGGAGGTAGCCGGCTAGTGTCTAAGGTCCAGAACAGAGTACCGGGAGGTAGTCGGCTAGTGTCTAAGGTCCAGAACAGAGTACCGGGAGGTAGCCGACTAGTGTCTAAGGTCCAGAACAGAGTACCGGGAGGTAGCTGGCTAGTGTCTAAGATGCAGAACAGAGTACCGGGAGGTAGCCGGCTAGTGTCTAAGGTCCAGAATACAGTACCGGGAGGTAGCCGGCTAGTGTCTAAGGTCCAGAACAGAGTACCGCCTGGTAATAGCCGACTAGTGTCTAAGGTCCAGAACAGAGTACCGGGAGGTAGCCGGCTAGTGTCTAAGGTCCAGAACAGAGTACCGGGAGGTAGCCGACTAGTGTCTAAAGTCCAGAACAGAGTACCGGGAGGTAGCCGGCTAGTGTCTAAAGGTCCAGAACAGAGTACCGGAAGGTAGCCGGCTAGTGTCTAAGATGCAGAACAAAGTACCGGGAGGTAGCCGGCTAGTGTCTAAGGTCCAGAACAGAGTACCGGGAGGTAGCCGGCTAGTGTCTAAGGTCCAGAACAGAGTACCGGGAGGTAGCCGGCTAGTGTCTAAGATGCAGAACAAAGTACCGGGAGGTAGCCGGCTAGTGTCTAAGGTCCAGAACAGAGTACCGGGAGGTAGCCGACTAGTGTCTAAGGTCCAGAACAGAGTACCGGGAGGTACCCGGCTAGTGTCTAAGGTCCAGAACAGAGTACCGGGAGGTAGCCGGCTAGTGTCTAAGGTCCAGAACAGAGTACCGGGAGGTAGCCGGCTAGTGTCTAAGGTCCAGAACAGAGTACCGGGAGGTAGCCGGCTAGTGTCTAAGGTCCAGAACAGAGTACCGGGAGGTAGCCGGCTAGTGTCTAAGGTCCAGAACAGAGTACCGGGAGGTAGCCGGCTAGTGTCTAAGGTCCAGAACAGAATACCGGGAGGTAGCCGACTAGTGTCTAAGGTCCAGAACATAGTACCGGGAGGTAGCCGGCTAGTGTCTAACATGCAGAACAAAGTACCGGGAGGTAGCCGACTAGTGTCTAAGGTCCAGAACAGAGTACCGGGAGGTAGCCGACTAGTGTCTAAGGTCCAGAACAGAGTACCGGGAGGTACCCGGCTAGTGTCTAAGGTCCAGAACAGAGTACCGGGAGGTAGCCGGCTAGTGTCTAAGGTCCAGAACAGAGTACCGGGAGGTAGCCGGCTAGTGTCTAAGGTCCAGAACAGAGTACCGGGAGGTAGCCGGCTAGTGTCTAAGGTCCAGAACAGAGTACCGGGAGGTAGCCGGCTAGTGTCTAAGGTCCAGAACAGAGTACCGGGAGGTAGCCGGCTAGTGTCTAAGGTCCAGAACAGAGTACCGGGAGGTAGCCGACTAGTGTCTAAGGTCCAGAACATAGTACCGGGAGGTAGCCGGCTAGTGTCTAAGATGCAGAACAAAGTACCGGGAGGTAGCCGACTAGTGTCTAAGGTCCAGAACAGAGTACCGGGAGGTAGCCGGCTAGTGTCTAAGATGCAGAACAGAGTACCGGGAGGTAGCCGGCTAGTGTCTAAGGTCCAGAATAGAGTACCGGGAGGTAGCCGGCTAGTGTCTAAGGTCCAGAACAGAGTACCGCCTGGTAATAGCCGACTAGTGTCTAAGGTCCAGAACAGAGTACCGGGAGGTAGCCGGCTAGTGTCTAAGGTCCAGAACAGAGTACCGGGAGGTAGCCGACTAGTGTCTAAAGTCCAGAACAGAGTACCGGGAGGTAGCCGGCTAGTGTCTAAGGTCCAGAACAGAGTACCGGAAGGTAGCCGGCTAGTGTCTAAGATGCAGAACAAAGTACCGGGAGGTAGCCGGCTAGTGTCTAAGGTCCAGAACAGAGTACCGGGAGGTAGCCGGCTAGTGTCTAAGGTCCAGAACAGAGTACCGGGAGGAAGCCGACTAGTGTCTAAGGTCCAGAACAGAGTACCGGGAGGTAGCCGGCTAGTGTCTAAGGTCCAGAACAGAGTACCGGGAGGTAGCCGGCTAGTGTCTAAGATGCAGAACAGAGTACCGGGAGGTAGCCGGCTAGTGTCTAAGATACAGAACAGAGTACCGGGAGGTAGCCGGCTAGTGTCTAAGGTCCAGAACAGTGTACCGGGAGGTAGCCGGCTAGTGTCTAAGGTCCAGAACAGAGTACCGGGAGGTAGCCGGCTAGTGTCTAAGGTCCAGAACAGAGTACCGGGGGGAAGCCGAATAGTGTCTAAGATGCAGAACAGAGTACCGGGAGGTAGCCGGCTAGTGTCTAAGATACAGAAAAGAGTACCGGGAGGTAGCCGGCTAGTGTCTAAGATGCAGAACAAAGTACCGGGAGGTAGCCGACTAGTGTCTAAGGTCCAGAACGGTGTACCGGGAGGTAGCCGACTAGTGTCTAAGGTCCAGAACAGAGTACCGGGAGGTAGCCGGCTAGTGTCTAAGGTCCAGAACAGAGTACCGGGAGGTAGCCGGCTAGTGTCTAAGATGCAGAACAGAGTACCGGGAGGTAGCCGGCTAGTGTCTAAGGTCCAGAACAGAGTACCGGGAGGTAGCCGGCTAGTGTCTAAGGTCCAGAACAGAGAACCGGGAGGTAGCCGGCTAGTGTCTAAGGTTCAGAACAGAGTACCGGGAGGTAGCCTACTAGTGTCTAAGGTCCAGAACAGAGTACCGGGAGGTAGCAGACTAGTGTCTAAGGTACAGAACAGAGTACCGGGAGGTAGCCGACTAGTGTCTAAGGTCCAGAACAGAGTACCGGGAGGTAGCAGACTAGTGTCTAAGGTACAGAACAGAGTACCGGGAGGTAGCCGACTAGTGTCTAAGGTCCAGAACAGAGTACCGGGAGGTAGCCGGCTAGTGTTTAAGGTCCAGAACAGAGTACAGGGAGGTAGCCGGCTAGTGTCTAAGATGCAGAACAGAGTACCGGGAGGTAGCCAGCTAGTGTCTAAGATACAGAACAGAGTACCGGGAGGTAGCCGGCTAGTGTCTAAGGTCCAGAACAGAGTACCGGGAGGTAGCCGGCTAGTGTCTAAGGTCCAGAACAGAGTACCGGGAGGTAGCCGGCTAGTGTCTAAGGTGCAGAACAGAGAACCGGGAGGTAGCCGACTAGTGTCTAAGGTCCAGAACAGAGTACCGGGAGGTAGCCGACTAGTGTCTAAGGTCCAGAACAGAGTACCGGGAGGTAGCCGGCTAGTGTCTAAGGTCCAGAACAGAGTACCGGGAGGTAGTCGGCTAGTGTCTAAGGTCCAGAACAGAGTACCGGGAGGTAGCCGACTAGTGTCTAAGGTCCAGAACAGAGTACCGGGAGGTAGCTGGCTAGTGTCTAAGATGCAGAACAGAGAACCGGGAGGTAGCCGGCTAGTGTCTAAGATACAGAACAGAGTACCGGGAGGTAGCCGGCTAGTGTCTAAGGTCCAGAACAGAGTACCGGGAGGTAGCCGGCTAGTGTCTAAGGTCCAGAACAGAGTACCGGGAGGTAGCCGGCTAGTGTCTAAGGTCCAGAACAGAGTACCGGGAGGTAGCCGGCTAGTGTCTAAGGTGCAGAACAGAGAACCGGGAGGTAGCCGACTAGTGTCTAAGGTCCAGAACAGAGTACCGGGAGGTGCGCCGACTAGTGTCTAAGGTCCAGAACAGAGTACCGGGAGGTAGCCGGCTAGTGTCTAATGTCCAGAACAGAGTACCGGGAGGTAGTCGGCTAGTGTCTAAGGTCCAGAACAGAGTACCGGGAGGTAGCCGGCTAGTGTCTAAGGTCCAGAATAGAGTACCGGTAGGTAGCCGGCTAGTGTCTAAGGTCCAGAACAGAGTACCGCCTGGTAATAGCCGACTAGTGTCTAAGGTCCAGAACAGAGTACCGGGAGGTAGCCGGCTAGTGTCTAAGGTCCAGAACAGAGTACCGGGAGGTAGCCGACTAGTGTCTAAAGTCCAGAACAGAGTACCGGGAGGTAGCCGGCTAGTGTCTAAGGTCCAGAACAGAGTACCGGAAGGTAGCCGGCTAGTGTCTAAGATGCAGAACAAAGTACCGGGAGGTAGCCGGCTAGTGTCTAAGGTCCAGAACAGAGTACCGGGAGGTAGCCGGCTAGTGTCTAAGGTCCAGAACAGAGTACCGGGAGGTAGCCGGCTAGTGTCTAAGATGCAGAACAGAGTACCGGGAGGTAGCCGGCTAGTGTCTAAGATACAGAACAGAGTACCGGGAGGTAGCCGGCTAGTGTCTAAGGTCCAGAACAGTGTACCGGGAGGTAGCCGGCTAGTGTCTAAGGTCCAGAACAGAGTACCGGGAGGTAGCCGGCTAGTGTCTAAGGTCCAGAACAGAGTACCGGGAGGTAGCCGGCTAGTGTCTAAGGTCCAGAACAGAGTACCGGGGGGAAGCCGAATAGTGTCTAAGATGCAGAACAGAGTACCGGGAGGTAGCCGGCTAGTGTCTAAGATGCAGAACAGAGTACCGGGAGGTAGCCGGCTAGTGTCTAAGGTTCAGAACAGAGTACCGGGAGGTAGCCGACTAGTGTCTAAGGTCCAGAACAGAGTACCGGGAGGTAGCAGACTAGTGTCTAAGGTACAGAACAGAGTACCGGGAGGTAGCCGACTAGTGTCAAAGGTCCAGAACAGAGTACCGGGAGGTAGCCGGCTAGTGTTTAAGGTCCAGAACAGAGTACCGGGAGGTAGCCGGCTAGTGTCTAAGATGCAGAACAGAGTACCGGGAGGTAGCCGGCTAGTGTCTAAGATACAGAACAGAGTACCGGGAGGTAGCCGGCTAGTGTCTAAGGTCCAGAACAGAGTACCGGGAGGTAGCCGGCTAGTGTCTAAGGTCCAGAACAGAGTACCGGGAGGTAGCCGGCTAGTGTCTAAGGTGCAGAACAGAGAACCGGGAGGTAGCCGACTAGTGTCTAAGGTCCAGAACAGAGTACCGGGAGGTAGCCGACTAGTGTCTAAGGTCCAGAACAGAGTACCGGGAGGTAGCCGGCTAGTGTCTAAGGTCCAGAACAGAGTACCGGGAGGTAGCCGGCTAGTGTCTAAGGTCCAGAACAGAGTACCGGGAGGTAGCCGGCTAGTGTCTAAGGTCCAGAACAGAGTACCGGGAGGTAGCCGGCTAGTGTCTAAGGTGCAGAACAGAGAACCGGGAGGTAGCCGACTAGTGTCTAAGGTCCAGAACAGAGTACCGGGAGGTGCGCCGACTAGTGTCTAAGGTCCAGAACAGAGTACCGGGAGGTAGCCGGCTAGTGTCTAATGTCCAGAACAGAGTACCGGGAGGTAGTCGGCTAGTGTCTAAGGTCCAGAACAGAGTACCGGGAGGTAGCCGGCTAGTGTCTAAGGTCCAGAATAGAGTACCGGTAGGTAGCCGGCTAGTGTCTAAGGTCCAGAACAGAGTACCGCCTGGTAATAGCCGACTAGTGTCTAAGGTCCAGAACAGAGTACCGGGAGGTAGCCGGCTAGTGTCTAAGGTCCAGAACAGAGTACCGGGAGGTAGCCGACTAGTGTCTAAAGTCCAGAACAGAGTACCGGGAGGTAGCCGGCTAGTGTCTAAGGTCCAGAACAGAGTACCGGAAGGTAGCCGGCTAGTGTCTAAGATGCAGAACAAAGTACCGGGAGGTAGCCGGCTAGTGTCTAAGGTCCAGAACAGAGTACCGGGAGGTAGCCGGCTAGTGTCTAAGGTCCAGAACAGAGTACCGGGAGGTAGCCGGCTAGTGTCTAAGATGCAGAACAGAGTACCGGGAGGTAGCCGGCTAGTGTCTAAGATACAGAACAGAGTACCGGGAGGTAGCCGGCTAGTGTCTAAGGTCCAGAACAGTGTACCGGGAGGTAGCCGGCTAGTGTCTAAGGTCCAGAACAGAGTACCGGGAGGTAGCCGGCTAGTGTCTAAGGTCCAGAACAGAGTACCGGGAGGTAGCCGGCTAGTGTCTAAGGTCCAGAACAGAGTACCGGGGGGAAGCCGAATAGTGTCTAAGATGCAGAACAGAGTACCGGGAGGTAGCCGGCTAGTGTCTAAGATGCAGAACAGAGTACCGGGAGGTAGCCGGCTAGTGTCTAAGGTTCAGAACAGAGTACCGGGAGGTAGCCGACTAGTGTCTAAGGTCCAGAACAGAGTACCGGGAGGTAGCAGACTAGTGTCTAAGGTACAGAACAGAGTACCGGGAGGTAGCCGACTAGTGTCAAAGGTCCAGAACAGAGTACCGGGAGGTAGCCGGCTAGTGTTTAAGGTCCAGAACAGAGTACCGGGAGGTAGCCGGCTAGTGTCTAAGATGCAGAACAGAGTACCGGGAGGTAGCCGGCTAGTGTCTAAGATACAGAACAGAGTACCGGGAGGTAGCCGGCTAGTGTCTAAGGTCCAGAACAGAGTACCGGGAGGTAGCCGGCTAGTGTCTAAGGTCCAGAACAGAGTACCGGGAGGTAGCCGGCTAGTGTCTAAGGTGCAGAACAGAGAACCGGGAGGTAGCCGACTAGTGTCTAAGGTCCAGAACAGAGTACCGGGAGGTAGCCGACTAGTGTCTAAGGTCCAGAACAGAGTACCGGGAGGTAGCCGGCTAGTGTCTAAGGTCCAGAACAGAGTACCGGGAGGTAGTCGGCTAGTGTCTAAGGTCCAGAACAGAGTACCGGGAGGTAGCCGACTAGTGTCTAAGGTCCAGAACAGAGTACCGGGAGGTAGCTGGCTAGTGTCTAAGATGCAGAACAGAGTACCGGGAGGTAGCCGGCTAGTGTCTAAGGTCCAGAATACAGTACCGGGAGGTAGCCGGCTAGTGTCTAAGGTCCAGAACAGAGTACCGCCTGGTAATAGCCGACTAGTGTCTAAGGTCCAGAACAGAGTACCGGGAGGTAGCCGGCTAGTGTCTAAGGTCCAGAACAGAGTACCGGGAGGTAGCCGACTAGTGTCTAAAGTCCAGAACAGAGTACCGGGAGGTAGCCGGCTATTGTCTAAGGTCCAGAACAGAGTACCGGAAGGTAGCCGGCTAGTGTCTAAGATGCAGAACAAAGTACCGGGAGGTAGCCGGCTAGTGTCTAAGGTCCAGAACAGAGTACCGGGAGGTAGCCGGCTAGTGTCTAAGGTCCAGAACAGAGTACCGGGAGGTAGCCGGCTAGTGTCTAAAGGTCCAGAACAGAGTACCGGAAGGTAGCCGGCTAGTGTCTAAGATGCAGAACAAAGTACCGGGAGGTAGCCGGCTAGTGTCTAAGGTCCAGAACAGAGTACCGGGAGGTAGCCGGCTAGTGTCTAAGGTCCAGAACAGAGTACCGGGAGGTAGCCGACTAGTGTCTAAGGTCCAGAACAGAGTACCGGGAGGTAGCCGGCTAGTGTCTAAGGTCCAGAACAGAGTACCGGGAGGTAGCCGGCTAGTGTCTAAGATGCAGAACAAAGTACCGGGAGGTAGCCGGCTAGTGTCTAAGGTCCAGAACAGAGTACCGGGAGGTAGCCGACTAGTGTCTAAGGTCCAGAACAGAGTACCGGGAGGTACCCGGCTAGTGTCTAAGGTCCAGAACAGAGTACCGGGAGGTAGCCGGCTAGTGTCTAAGGTCCAGAACAGAGTACCGGGAGGTAGCCGGCTAGTGTCTAAGGTCCAGAACAGAGTACCGGGAGGTAGCCGGCTAGTGTCTAAGGTCCAGAACAGAGTACCGGGAGGTAGCCGGCTAGTGTCTAAGGTCCAGAACAGAGTACCGGGAGGTAGCCGGCTAGTGTCTAAGGTCCAGAACAGAGTACCGGGAGGTAGCCGACTAGTGTCTAAGGTCCAGAACATAGTACCGGGAGGTAGCCGGCTAGTGTCTAAGATACAGAACAGAGTACCGGGAGGTAGCCGACTAGTGTCTAAGGTCCAGAACAGAGTACCGGGAGGTAGCCGACTAGTGTCTAAGGTCTGGGAACAGAGTACCGGGAGGTACCCGGCTAGTGTCTAAGGTCCAGAACAGAGTACCGGGAGGTAGCCGGCTAGTGTCTAAGGTCCAGAACAGAGTACCGGGAGGTAGCCGGCTAGTGTCTAAGGTCCAGAACAGAGTACCGGGAGGTAGCCGGCTAGTGTCTAAGGTCCAGAACAGAGTACCGGGAGGTAGCCGGCTAGTGTCTAAGGTCCAGAACAGAGTAGCGGGAGGTAGCCGGCTAGTGTCTAAGGTCCAGAACAGAGTACCGGGAGGTAGCCGACTAGTGTCTAAGGTCCAGAACATAGTACCGGGAGGTAGCCGGCTAGTGTCTAAGATGCAGAACAAAGTACCGGGAGGTAGCCGACTAGTGTCTAAGGTCCAGAACAGAGTACCGGGAGGTAGCCGGCTAGTGTCTAAGATGCAGAACAGAGTACCGGGAGGTAGCCGGCTAGTGTCTAAGGTCCAGAATAGAGTACCGGGAGGTAGCCGGCTAGTGTCTAAGGTCCAGAACAGAGTACCGCCTGGTAATAGCCGACTAGTGTCTAAGGTCCAGAACAGAGTACCGGGAGGTAGCCGGCTAGTGTCTAAGGTCCAGAACAGAGTACCGGGAGGTAGCCGACTAGTGTCTAAAGTCCAGAACAGAGTACCGGGAGGTAGCCGGCTAGTGTCTAAGGTCCAGAACAGAGTACCGGAAGGTAGCCGGCTAGTGTCTAAGATGCAGAACAAAGTACCGGGAGGTAGCCGGCTAGTGTCTAAGGTCCAGAACAGAGTACCGGGAGGTAGCCGGCTAGTGTCTAAGATGCAGAACAGAGTACCGGGAGGTAGCCGGCTAGTGTCTAAGATACAGAACAGAGTACCGGGAGGTAGCCGGCTAGTGTCTAAGGTCCAGAACAGTGTACCGGGAGGTAGCCGGCTAGTGTCTAAGGTCCAGAACAGAGTACCGGGAGGTAGCCGGCTAGTGTCTAAGGTCCAGAACAGAGTACCGGGAGGTAGCCGGCTAGTGTCTAAGGTCCAGAACAGAGTACCGGGGGGAAGCCGAATAGTGTCTAAGATGCAGAACAGAGTACCGGGAGGTAGCCGGCTAGTGTCTAAGATACAGAAAAGAGTACCGGGAGGTAGCCGGCTAGTGTCTAAGATGCAGAACAAAGTACCGGGAGGTAGCCGACTAGTGTCTAAGGTCCAGAACGGTGTACCGGGAGGTAGCCGACTAGTGTCTAAGGTCCAGAACAGAGTACCGGGAGGTAGCCGGCTAGTGTCTAAGGTCCAGAACAGAGTACCGGGAGGTAGCCGGCTAGTGTCTAAGATGCAGAACAGAGTACCGGGAGGTAGCCGGCTAGTGTCTAAGGTCCAGAACAGAGTACCGGGAGGTAGCCGGCTAGTGTCTAAGGTCCAGAACAGAGTACCGGGAGGTAGCCGGCTAGTGTCTAAGGTTCAGAACAGAGTACCGGGAGGTAGCCTACTAGTGTCTAAGGTCCAGAACAGAGTACCGGGAGGTAGCAGACTAGTGTCTAAGGTACAGAACAGAGTACCGGGAGGTAGCCGACTAGTGTCTAAGGTCCAGAACAGAGTACCGGGAGGTAGCAGACTAGTGTCTAAGGTACAGAACAGAGTACCGGGAGGTAGCCGACTAGTGTCTAAGGTCCAGAACAGAGTACCGGGAGGTAGCCGGCTAGTGTTTAAGGTCCAGAACAGAGTACAGGGAGGTAGCCGGCTAGTGTCTAAGATGCAGAACAGAGTACCGGGAGGTAGCCGGCTAGTGTCTAAGATACAGAACAGAGTACCGGGAGGTAGCCGGCTAGTGTCTAAGGTCCAGAACAGAGTACCGGGAGGTAGCCGGCTAGTGTCTAAGGTCCAGAACAGAGTACCGGGAGGTAGCCAGCTAGTGTCTAAGGTGCAGAACAGAGAACCGGGAGGTAGCCGGCTAGTGTCTAAGGTCCAGAACAGAGTACCGGGAGGTAGCCGACTAGTGTCTAAGGTCCAGAACAGAGTACCGGGAGGTAGCCGGCTAGTGTCTAAGGTCCAGAACAGAGTACCGGGAGGTAGTCGGCTAGTGTCTAAGGTCCAGAACAGAGTACCGGGAGGTAGCCGACTAGTGTCTAAGGTCCAGAACAGAGTACCGGGAGGTAGCTGGCTAGTGTCTAAGATGCAGAACAGAGTACCGGGAGGTAGCCGGCTAGTGTCTAAGATGCAGAACAAAGTACCGGGAGGTAGCCGGCTAGTGTCTAAGGCAGGGGTCTCCAACATTTTTCTAGCATGAGAGCTACTTTAAAAAATAATTCAACAAGCTATGAGCTACCAAATAGGCACATTTGTCAGGTAGCATAGAAGTTAGATCTTTGGGCCGAAAGGTCACTGTTTCCAATCCCCGAGCAGGCAAGTGAACGACTCTGTCATTCTGTCCTATAGCAAGGCAGATAACCCCCAACAACAGCTACTCTCCAGGCAGGGATGATGTTGAGTAAGGCAGCCCCCCTCACCTCTCTGAGTGGTTAAAGGCAGCCCCCTCACCTCTCTGAGTGGTTAAAGGCAGCCCCCTCACCTCTCTGAGTGGTTAAAGGCAGCCCCCCCTCACCTCTCTGAGGGGTTAAAGGCAGCCCCCCCCCCACCTCTCTGAGTGGTTAAAGGCAGCCCCCCCTCACCTCTCTGAGGGGTTAAAGGCAGCCCCCCTCACCTCTCTGAGGGGTTAAAGGCAGCCCCCCTCACCTCTCTGAGGGGTTAAAGGCAGCCCCCCCTCACCTCTCTGAGGGGTTAAAGGCAGCCCCCCTCACCTCTCTGAGGGGTTAAAGGCAGACCCCCTCACCTCTCTGAGGGGTTAAAGGCAGCCCCCTCACCTCTCTGAGTGGTTAAAGGCAGACCCCCTCACCTCTCTGAGTGGTTAAAGGCAGCCCCCTCACCTCTCTGAGTGGTTAAAGGCAGCCCCCCCTCACCTCTCTGAGGGGTTAAAGGCAGCCCCCCTCACCTCTCTGAGTGGTTAAAGGCAGCCCCCCTCACCTCTCTGAGGGGTTAAAGGCAGCCCCCCTCACCTCTCTGAGGGGTTAAAGGCAGCCCCCCCCCCTCACCTCTCTGAGTGGTTAAAGGCAGCCCCCCTCACCTCTCTGAGGGGTTAAAGGCAGCCCCCCTCACCTCTCTGAGGGGTTAAAGGCAGCCCCCCTCACCTCTCTGAGGGGTTAAAGGCAGCCCCCCTCACCTCTCTGAGTGGTTAAAGGCAGCCCCCCTCACCTCTCTGAGGGGTTAAAGGCAGCCCCCCCCCCACCTCTCTGAGGGGTTAAAGGCAGCCCCCCCCTCACCTCTCTGAGGGGTTAAAGGCAGCCCCCCTCACCTCTCTGAGGGGTTAAAGGCAGCCCCCCCTCACCTCTCTGAGGGGTTAAAGGCAGCCCCCCCCCCACCTCTCTGAGTGGTTAAAGGCAGCCCCCCTCACCTCTCTGAGGGGTTAAAGGCAGCCCCCCCCTCACCTCTCTGAGGGGTTAAAGGCAGCCCCCCCCCACCTCTCTGAGGGGTTAAAGGCAGCCCCCCCACCTCTCTGAGTGGTTAAAGGCAGCCCCCCCTCACCTCTCTGAGTGGTTAAAGGCAGCCCCCCCTCACCTCTCTGAGGGGTTAAAGGCAGCCCCCCCCACCTCTCTGAGGGGTTGAAGGCAGCCCCCCCTCACCTCTCTGAGTGGTTAAAGGCAGCCCCCCCCTCACCTCTCTGAGGGGTTAAAGGCAGCCCCCCCCCACCTCTCTGAGGAGTTGGATTAAAGAGGAATGTAGGAGAATTTAACACAATAGATCTGGTAAAAGATCATAAAAGAAAAAACAACCGTTCTTTTGTATTTTTTTGTACCATCATCTTTGAAAAGCAAGAGAAAAGCCACAATGTATTAATTCAGCCCAGATGCAATTTAGAAGTTGGCCAACATAACTGGCCTACCTGGTTAACTGGCATACCTGGTCAACTAGCCTACCTGGTTACCTGGCATACCTGGTCAACTAGCCTACCTGGTTAACTAGACTACATCGTTACTGGCCTACCAGGTTAACTAGTATACCTGGTTAACTGGCCTACCAGGTTAACTGGGCTACCTGGTTAACTGGGCTACCTGGTTAACTAGCCTACCTGGTTAACTAGCCTACCTGGTTAACTGGCCTACCTGGTTAACTAGCCTACCTGGTTAACTAGCCTACCTGGTCAACTGGCCTACCTGGTTAACTGGCCTACCTGGTTAACTGGCCTACCTGGTCAACTGGCCTACCTGGTTAACTGGCCAACTTGGTTAACTAGACTACCTGGTTAACTGGCCTACCTGGTTAACTGGCCTACCTGGTTAACTGGCCTACCTGGTTAATTGGCCTACCTGGTTAACTAGCCTACCTGGTTAACTGGCCTACCTGGTTAACTAGCCTACCTGGTTAACTAGCCTACCTGGTTAACTGGCCTACCTGGTTAACTGGCCTACCTGGTTAACTGGCCTACCTGGTTAAATAAAACATGGGAGGCAACCTAGTGTGTCTACTGGTCTGAGAGAACCAACAACATAAACAACATTACACAAAAGTGTTGTGTGTTCAACTGCAATAGCAACAAGCCTAATCCTGCAATAGCAACAAGCCTAATCCTGCAATAGCAACAAGCCTAATCCTGCCATAGCAACAAGCCTAATCCTGCCATAGCAACAAGCCTAATCCTGCCATAGCAACAAGTCTAATCCTGCCATAGCAACAAGCCTAATCCTGCCATAGCAACAAGCCTAATCCTACAATAGCAACAAGCCTAATCCTGCCATAGCAACAAGCCTAATCCTGCAATAGCAACAAGCCTAATCCTGCCATAGCAACAAGCCTAATCCTGCCATAGCAACAAGCCTAATCCTACAACAGCAACAAGTCTAATCCTGCCATAGCAACAAGCCTAATCCTGCCATAGCAACAAGCCTAATCCTACAACAGCAACAAGCCTAATCCTGCCATAGCAACAAGCCTAATCCTGCCATAGCAACAAGCCTAATCCTACAATAGCAACAAGCCTAATCCTACAACAGCAACAAGCCTAATCCTGCAATAGCAACAAGTCTAATCCTGCCATAGCAACAAGCCTAATCCTGCCATAGCAACAAGCCTAATCCTGCAATAGCAACAAGCCTAATCCTGCCATAGCAACAAGCCTAATCCTGCAACAGCAACAAGCCTAATCCTGCCATAGCAACAAGCCTAATCCTGCCATAGCAACAAGCCTAATCCTGCAACAGCAACAAGCCTAATCCTGCAACAGCAACAAGCCTAATCCTGCCACAGCAACAAGCCTAATCCTGCCATAGCAACAAGCCTAATCCTGCCATAGCAACAAGCCTAATCCTGCCATAGCAACAAGCCTAATCCTGCAACAGCAACAAACCTAATCCTGCCATAGCAACAAGCCTAATCCTGCAATAGCAACAAGCCTAATCCTACAATAGCAACAAGCCTAATCCTGCAATAGCAACAAGCCTAATCCTGCCATAGCAACAAGCCTAATCCTACAATAGCAACAAGCCTAATCCTGCAATAGCAACAAGCCTAATCCTGCAACAGCAACAAACCTAATCCTATAACAGCAACAAGCCTAATCCTGCCATAGCAACAAGCCTAATCCTGAAATAGCAACAAGCCTAATCCTACAATAGCAACAAGCCTAATCCTGCAATAGCAACAAGCCTAATCCTGCAATAGCAACAAGCCTAATCCTGCAATAGAAACAAGCCTAATCCTGCAATAGCAACAAGCCTAATCCTACAATAGCAACAAGCCTAATCCTGCCATAGCAACAAGCCTAATCCTACAATAGCAACAAGCCTAATCCTGCAATAGCAACAAGCCTAATCCTGCCATAGCAACAAGTCTAATCCTACAATAGCAACAAGCCTAATCCTGCCATAGCAACAAGCCTAATCCTGCCATAGCAACAAGCCTAATCCTGCAATAGCAACAAGCCTAATCCTGCAATAGCAACAAGCCTAATCCTACAATAGCAACAAGCCTAATCCTGCCATAGCAACAAGCCTAATCCTGCCATAGCAACAAGCCTAATCCTGCAATAGCAACAAGCCTAATCCTGCAATAGCAACAAGCCTAATCCTGCAATAGCAACAAGCCTAATCCTGCAATAGCAACAAGCCTAATCCTGCCATAGCAACAAGCCTAATCCTGCAATAGCAACAAGTCTAATCCTACAATAGCAACAAGCCTAATCCTACAACAGCAACAAGCCTAATCCTGCCATAGCAACAAGCCTAATCCTGCCATAGCAACAAGCCTAATCCTGCAATAGCAACAAGCCTAATCCTACAATAGCAACAAGCCTAATCCTACAATAGCAACAAGCCTAATCCTGCCATAGCAACAAGCCTAATCCTGCAATAGCAACAAGCCTAATCCTGCAATAGCAACAAGCCTAATCCTGCAATAGCAACAAGCCTAATCCTGCCATAGCAACAAGCCTAATCCTGCAATAGCAACAAGCCTAATCCTACAATAGCAACAAGCCTAATCCTGCCATAGCAACAAGCCTAATCCTGCCATAGCAACAAGCCTAATCCTGCCATAGCAACAAGCCTAATCCTGCCATAGCAACAAGCCTAATCCTGCAACAGCAACAAGCCTAATCCTGCCATAGCAACAAGCCTAATCCTGCCATAGCAACAAGCCTAATCCTGCAATAGCAACAAGCCTAATCCTGCCATAGCAACAAGCCTAATCCTGCCATAGCAACAAGCCTAATCCTGCCATAGCAACAAGCCTAATCCTGCCATAGCAACAAGCCTAATCCTGCAACAGCAACAAGCCTAATCCTGCCATAGCAACAAGCCTAATCCTGCCATAGCAACAAGCCTAATCCTGCAACAGCAACAAGCCTAATCCTGCAACAGCAACAAGCCTAATCCTGCCACAGCAACAAGCCTAATCCTGCCACAGCAACAAGCCTAATCCTGCCATAGCAACAAGCCTAATCCTGCCATAGCAACAAGCCTAATCCTGCAACAGCAACAAACCTAATCCTATAACAGCAACAAGCCTAATCCTGCAATAGCAACAAGCCTAATCCTGCAATAGCAACAAGCCTAATCCTGCCATAGCAACAAGCCTAATCCTGCAATAGAAACAAGCCTAATCCTGCAATAGCAACAAACCTAATCCTGCAATAGAAACAAGCCTAATCCTGCAATAGCAACAAGCCTAATCCTGCCATAGCAACAAGCCTAATCCTGCAACAGCAACAAACCTAATCCTATAACAGCAACAAGCCTAATCCTGCCATAGCAACAAGCCTAATCCTGAAATAGCAACAAGCCTAATCCTGCCATAGCAACAAGCCTAATCCTGCAATAGCAACAAGCCTAATCCTGCCATAGCAACAAGCCTAATCCTGCCATAGCAACAAGCCTAATCCTGCAATAGAAACAAGCCTAATCCTGCCATAGCAACAAGCCTAATCCTGCCATAGCAACAAGCCTAATCCTGCAATAGAAACAAGCCTAATCCTGCCATAGCAACAAGCCTAATCCTACAATAGCAACAAGCCTAATCCTGCCATAGCAACAAGCCTAATCCTGCAATAGCAACAAGCCTAATCCTATAACAGCAACAAGCCTAATCCTGCCATAGCAACAAGCCTAATCCTGAAATAGCAACAAGTCTAATCCTACAATAGCAACAAGCCTAATCCTGCAACAGCAACAAGCCTAATCCTGCAACAGCAACAAGCCTAATCCTGCCATAGCAACAAGCCTAATCCTGCCATAGCAACAAGCCTAATCCTGCCATAGCAACAAGCCTAATCCTGCCATAGCAACAAGCCTAATCCTGCCATAGCAACAAGCCTAATCCTGCAACAGCAACAAGCCTAATCCTGCCATAGCAACAAGCCTAATCCTGCAATAGCAACAAGCCTAATCCTGCAACAGCAACAAGCCTAATCCTGCCATAGCAACAAGCCTAATCCTGCCATAGCAACAAGCCTAATCCTGCAACAGCAACAAGCCTAATCCTGCAACAGCAACAAGCCTAATCCTGCCACAGCAACAAGCCTAATCCTGCCACAGCAACAAGCCTAATCCTGCCATAGCAACAAGCCTAATCCTGCCATAGCAACAAGCCTAATCCTGCAACAGCAACAAACCTAATCCTATAACAGCAACAAGCCTAATCCTGCAATAGCAACAAGTCTAATCCTGCCATAGCAACAAGCCTAATCCTACAATAGAAACAAGCCTAATCCTGCCATAGCAACAAGCCTAATCCTGCCATAGCAACAAGCCTAATCCTACAATAGCAACAAGCCTAATCCTGCCATAGCAACAAGCCTAATCCTACAATAGAAACAAGCCTAATCCTGCCATAGCAACAAGCCTAATCCTGCCATAGCAACAAGCCTAATCCTACAATAGCAACAAGCCTAATCCTGCCATAGCAACAAGCCTAATCCTACAATAGAAACAAGCCTAATCCTGCCATAGCAACAAGCCTAATCCTGCCATAGCAACAAGTCTAATCCTACAATAGCAACAAGCCTAATCCTGCAATAGAAACAAGCCTAATCCTGCAATAGCAACAAGCCTAATCCTGCAATAGCAACAAGCCTAATCCTGCCATAGCAACAAGCCTAATCCTACAACAGCAACAAGCCTAATCCTGCAATAGCAACAAGCCTAATCCTACAATAGCAACAAGCCTAATCCTGCCATAGCAACAAGCCTAATCCTGCCATAGCAACAAGCCTAATCCTGCAATAGCAACAACCCTAATCCTGCCATAGCAACAAGCCTAATCCTGCCATAGCAACAAGCCTAATCCTGCAATAGCAACAAGCCTAATCCTACAATAGCAACAAGTCTAATCCTGAAATAGCAACAAGCCTAATCCTGCAATAGCAACAAGCCTAATCCTGCCATAGCAACAAGCCTAATCCTGCCATAGCAACAAGCCTAATCCTGCCATAGCAACAAGCCTAATCCTGCAATAGCAACAAGCCTAATCCTGCCATAGCAACAAGCCTAATCCTGCAATAGAAACAAGCCTAATCCTGCAATAGCAACAAGCCTAATCCTGCAATAGCAACAAGCCTAATCCTGCCATAGCAACAAGCCTAATCCTGCAATAGAAACAAGCCTAATCCTACAATAGCAACAAGCCTAATCCTGCCATAGCAACAAGCCTAATCCTGCCATAGCAACAAGCCTAATCCTGCCATAGCAACAAGCCTAATCCTGCCATAGCAACAAGCCTAATCCTGCAATAGAAACAAGCCTAATCCTACAATAGCAACAAGCCTAATCCTGCAATAGCAACAAGCCTAATCCTGCAATAGCAACAAGCCTAATCCTACAATAGCAACAAGCCTAATCCTACAACAGCAACAAGCCTAATCCTGCCATAGCAACAAGCCTAATCCTGCAATAGCAACAAGCCTAATCCTACAATAGCAACAAGCCTAATCCTGCCATAGCAACAAGCCTAATCCTACAATAGCAACAAGCCTAATCCTGCCATAGCAACAAGCCTAATCCTACAACAGCAACAAGCCTAATCCTACAATAGCAACAAGTCTAATCCTGCCATAGCAACAAGCCTAATCCTACAATAGCAACAAGCCTAATCCTGCCATAGCAACAAGCCTAATCCTGCAATAGCAACAAGCCTAATCCTACAATAGCAACAAGCCTAATCCTGCCATAGCAACAAGCCTAATCCTGCCATAGCAACAAGCCTAATCCTGCCATAGCAACAAGCCTAATCCTGCCATAGCAACAAGCCTAATCCTGCCATAGCAACAAGCCTAATCCTGCAATAGCAACAAGCCTAATCCTGCCATAGCAACAAGCCTAATCCTGCCATAGCAACAAGCCTAATCCTGCAATAGCAACAAGTCTAATCCTGCAATAGCAACAAGCCTAATCCTACAATAGCAACAAGCCTAATCCTACAATAGCAACAAGCCTAATCCTGCCATAGCAACAAGCCTAATCCTGCCATAGCAACAAGCCTAATCCTGCCATAGCAACAAGCCTAATCCTGCCATAGCAACAAGCCTAATCCTGCCATAGCAACAAGCCTAATCCTGCAATAGCAACAAGCCTAATCCTGCCATAGCAACAAGCCTAATCCTGCCATAGCAACAAGCCTAATCCTGCAATAGCAACAAGTCTAATCCTGCAATAGCAACAAGCCTAATCCTACAATAGCAACAAGCCTAATCCTACAATAGAAACAAGCCTAATCCTGCCATAGCAACAAGCCTAATCCTGCCATAGCAACAAGCCTAATCCTGCCATAGCAACAAGCCTAATCCTGCCATAGCAACAAGCCTAATCCTGCCATAGCAACAAGCCTAATCCTGCAATAGCAACAAGCCTAATCCTGCCATAGCAACAAGCCTAATCCTGCCATAGCAACAAGCCTAATCCTGCAATAGCAACAAGTCTAATCCTGCCATAGCAACAAGCCTAATCCTGCCATAGCAACAAGCCTAATCCTGCCATAGCAACAAGCCTAATCCTGCCATAGCAACAAGCCTAATCCTGCCATAGCAACAAGCCTAATCCTGCAATAGCAACAAGCCTAATCCTGCCATAGCAACAAGCCTAATCCTGCCATAGCAACAAGCCTAATCCTGCCATAGCAACAAGCCTAATCCTGCCATAGCAACAAGCCTAATCCTGCCATAGCAACAAGCCTAATCCTGCCATAGCAACAAGCCTAATCCTGCCATAGCAACAAGCCTAATCCTGCCATAGCAACAAGCCTAATCCTGCAATAGCAACAAGCCTAATCCTGCCATAGCAACAAGCCTAATCCTGCCATAGCAACAAGCCTAATCCTGCAATAGCAACAAGTCTAATCCTGCAATAGCAACAAGCCTAATCCTGCCACAGCAACAAGCCTAATCCTGCCATAGCAACAAGTCTAATCCTGCAATAGCAACAAGCCTAATGCTATAATAGCAACAAGCCTAATCCTACAATAGCAACAAGCCTAATCCTGCCATAGCAACAAGCCTAATCCTGCAATAGCAACAAGCCTAATCCTACAACAGCAACAAGCCTAATCCTGCAATAGCAACAAGCCTAATCCTGCCATAGCAACAAGCCTAATCCTGCCATAGCAACAAGCCTAATGCTATAATAGCAACAAGCCTAATCCTACAATAGCAACAAGCCTAATCCTGCCATAGCAACAAGCCTAATCCTACAATAGCAACAAGCCTAATGCTATAATAGCAACAAGCCTAATCCTACAATAGCAACAAGCCTAATCCTGCCATAGCAACAAGCCTAATCCTACAATAGCAACAAGCCTAATCCTGCAATAGCAACAAGCCTAATGCTATAATAGCAACAAGCCTAATCCTACAATAGCAACAAGCCTAATCCTGCCATAGCAACAAGCCTAATCCTGCAATAGCAACAAGCCTAATCCTGCAATAGCAACAAGCCTAATCCTGCAATAGCAACAAGCCTAATCCTACAATAGCAACAAGCCTAATCCTGCCATAGCAACAAGCCTAATCCTACAATAGCAACAAGCCTAATCCTGCAACAGCAACAAACCTAATCCTATAACAGCAACAAGCCTAATCCTGCCATAGCAACAAGCCTAATCCTGCAACAGCAACAAGCCTAATCCTGCAATAGCAACAAGCCTAATCCTGCCATAGCAACAAGCCTAATCCTGCCATAGCAACAAGCCTAATCCTGCAATAGCAACAAGTCTAATCCTGCAATAGCAACAAACCTAATCCTGCAATAGAAACAAGCCTAATCCTGCCATAGCAACAAGCCTAATCCTGCAATAGCAACAAGCCTAATCCTACAATAGCAACAAGCCTAATCCTACAATAGCAACAAGCCTAATCCTACAATAGCAACAAGCCTAATCCTGCCATAGCAACAAGCCTAATCCTGCAATAGCAACAAGCCTAATCCTGCCATAGCAACAAGCCTAATCCTACAACAGCAACAAGCCTAATCCTGCAATAGCAACAAGCCTAATCCTGCCATAGCAACAAGTCTAATCCTGCAATAGCAACAAGCCTAATCCTGCAATAGCAACAAGCCTAATCCTGCCATAGCAACAAGCCTAATCCTACAATAGCAACAAGTCTTATCCTGCAATAGCAACAAGCCTAATCCTGCAATAGCAACAAGCCTAATCCTGCAATAGCAACAAGCCTAATCCTGCCATAGCAACAAGCCTAATCCTGCCATAGCAACAAGTCTAATCCTGCAATAGCAACAAGCCTAATCCTGCCATAGCAACAAGTCTAATCCTGCAATAGCAACAAGCCTAATCCTGCCATAGCAACAAGTCTAATCCTGCAATAGCAACAAGCCTAATCCTGCAATAGCAACAAGCCTAATCCTACAATAGCAACAAGCCTAATCCTGCCATAGCAACAAGCCTAATCCTGCCATAGCAACAAGCCTAATCCTGCAATAGCAACAAGCCTAATCCTACAATAGCAACAAGCCTAATCCTGCCATAGCAACAAGCCTAATCCTGCCATAGCAACAAGTCTAATCCTACAATAGCAACAAGCCTAATCCTGCCATAGCAACAAGCCTAATCCTGCCATAGCAACAAGTCTAATCCTACAATAGCAACAAGCCTAATCCTGCCATAGCAACAAGCCTAATCCTGCAATAGCAACAAGCCTAATCCTGCCATAGCAACAAGCCTAATCCTGCCATAGCAACAAGCCTAATCCTGCCATAGCAACAAGCCTAATCCTGCCATAGCAACAAGCCTAATCCTGCAATAGCAACAAGCCTAATCCTGCCATAGCAACAAGCCTAATCCTGCCATAGCAACAAGCCTAATCCTGCAATAGCAACAAGTCTAATCCTACAATAGCAACAAGCCTAATCCTACAATAGCAACAAGCCTAATCCTGCCATAGCAACAAGCCTAATCCTATAATAGCAACAAGCCTAATCCTGCCATAGCAACAAGCCTAATCCTATAATAGCAACAAGCCTAATCCTGCCATAGCAACAAGCCTAATCCTATAATAGCAACAAGTCTAATCCTACAATAGCAACAAGCCTAATCCTACAATAGCAACAAGCCTAATCCTGCCATAGCAACAAGCCTAATCCTATAATAGCAACAAGCCTAATCCTGCCATAGCAACAAGCCTAATCCTGCAATAGCAACAAGCCTAATCCTGCCATAGCAACAAGCCTAATCCTATAATAGCAACAAGCCTAATCCTGCCATAGCAACAAGCCTAATCCTGCCATAGCAACAAGCCTAATCCTGCAATAGCAACAAGCCTAATCCTGCAATAGCAACAAGCCTAATCCTGCCATAGCAACAAGTCTAATCCTACAACAGCAACAAGCCTAATCCTGCCATAGCAACAAGTCTACTCGTGAAAAAGCATCTGACTAACCGCAGCAACACCAACGATGTGCATTATGAATTGACACGGACATCACTAACTCACACTGTCGTGATTTTACTGTCACCACACAACAACACAGTGATGGGGATAAACAGCATAGCACTACAATGACTGCCATTGTTTCGGAGAGAGAGTAGAAAGAGAGCAGAGAGACAGCAGAGAGACAGCAGAGAGACAGCAGAGAGAGAGCAGAGAAATAGAGCATATAGAGAGAGCAGAGAGGAAGAGCAGAGAGAGGGAGAGAGAGCTGCCACAGCACAGATTGTCACTACTACTTTCTGTGGTTCGGGGCCAGTGAGTGAGCAGATTGCCGGTGGCTGCGTGGCGGCAGAGAGGACAGAGAGGACAGAGAGGACAGAGAGGACAGAGAGGACAGAGAGCACAGACAGGACAGAGAGGGCAGGGAGGACAGAGAGGACAGAGAGGTCAGAGAAGACAGAGAGGGCAGGGAGGACAGAGAGGACAGAGAGGACAGAGAAGACAGAGAGGGGAGGGAGGACAGAGAGGACAGAGAGGACAGACATGACAGAGAGGACAGAGAGGCCAGAGAGGACAGAGAGGACAGAGAGGACAGAGAGGAAAGAGAGGAAAGAGAGGGCAGGGGAGGACAGAGAAGACAGAGAGGAAAGAGAAGACAAGGAGAACAGAGAAGACAAGGAGGACAGGGAGGACAGAGAGGGCAGAGAGGAGAGAGAGGACATAGAGGTCAGAGAAGACAAGGAGGACAGAGAGGTCAGAAAAGACAGAGAGGGCAGGGAGGACAGAGAGGACAGAGAGGACAGAGAGGACGGAGAGGACAGAAAGGGCAGAGAGGACAGAGAGGGCAGAGAAGACAGAGAGGGCAGGGAGGACAGAGAGGACAGAGAGGACAGGGAGGACAGAGAGGACAGAGAGGACGGAGAGGGCAGAGAGGGCAGAGAGGACAGAGAGGGCAGAGAGGGCAGGGAGGGTAGAGAGGACAGAGAAGACAGAGAGGACAGAGAGGACAGAGAAGACAGAGAGGGCAGGGAGGACAGAGAAGACAAGGAGGACAGGGAGGACAGAGAGGACAGAGAGGTCAGAGAGGACAGAGAGGACAGAGAGGAAAGAGAGGGCAGAGAGGGCAGGGAGGACAGAGAAGACAGAGAGGACAGAGAAGACAAGGAGGACAGAGAGGTCAGAGAAGACAGAGAGGGCAGGGAGGACAGAGAAGACAGAGAGGACAGAGAGGACAGAGAGGACAGAGAGGGGCGAGAGGGCAGGGAGGACAGAGAAGACAAGGAGGACAGGGAGGACAGAGAGGACAAGGAGGACAGGGAGGACAGAGAAGACAAGGAGGACAGGGAGGACAGAGAAGACAGAGAGGACAGAGAGGACAGAGAGGGTAGAGAGGACAGAGAAGACAGAGAAGACAGAGAGGACAGAGAGGACAGAGAGGGCAGAGAGGGAAGGGAGGACAGAGAGGACAGAGAGGAAAGAGAGGACAGAGAGGGCAGAGAGGACAGAGAGGGCAGAGAGGACAGGGAGGACAGAGAGGACAGAGAGGACAAGGAGGACAGGGAGGACAAGGAGGACAGGGAGGACAGGGAGGACAGAGAAGACAGAGAGGGCAGGGAGGACAGAGAAGACAGAGAGGACAGAGAGGACAGAGAGGGTAGAGAGGACAGAGAAGACAGAGAGGGCAGGGAGTACAGAGAAGACAAGGAGGACAGGGAGGACAGAGAGGGCAGGGAGGACAGAGAAGACAGAGAGGACAGAGAGGACAGAGAGGACAGAGAGGACAGAGAGGACAGAGAGGACAGAGAGGACAGAGAAGACAGAGAGGTCAGAGAAAACAGAGAGGACAGAGAGGACAGAGAGGTCAGAGAGGACAGAGAGGTCAGAGAGGACAGAGAAGACAGAGAGGACAGAGAGGACAAAGAAGACAGAGAGGGCAGGGAGGACAGAGAAGACAAGGAGGACAGAGAGGACAGAGAGGACAGAGAGGTCAGAGAGGACAGAGAAGACAGAGAGGACAGAGAGGACAGAGAGGACAAGGAGGACAAGGAGGACAGGGAGGACAGAGAAGACAGAGAGGGCAGGGAGGACAGAGAAGACAGAGAGTACAGAGAGGACAGAGAGGACAGAGAAGACAGAGAGGACAGAGAAGACAGAGAAGACAGAGAGGACAGAGAGGTCAGAGAGGACAGAGAAGACAGAGAGGACAGAGAGGTCAGAGAGGACAGAGAAGACAGAGAGGACAGAGAGGTCAGAGAGGACAGAGAAGACAGAGAGGACAGAGAGGACAGAGAGGACAGAGAAGACAGAGAGGGCAGGGAGGACAGAGAAGACAAGGAGGACAGATAGGTCAGAGAGGACAGAGAGGACAGAGAGGACAGAGAAGACAGAGAGGCAGGGTGGACAGAGAGGACAGAGAGGACAGAGAGGACAGAGAAGCCAGAGAAGACAGAGGGGGCAGGGAGGACAGAAAAGACAAGGAGGACAGAGAGGACAGAGAGGGCAGGGAGGACAGAGAAGACAGAGAAGACAGAGAGGACAGAGAAGACAGAGAGGACAGAGAGGACAGAGAAGACAGGGAGGACAGAGAGGTCAGAGAGGACAGAGAAGACAGAGAGGACAGAGAAGACAGAGAGGACAGAGAAGACAGAGAATACAGAGAGGACAGAGAGGTCAGAGAGGACAGAGAAGACAGGGAGGACAGAGAGGACAGAGAAGACAGAGAGGACAGAGAAGACAAGGAGGACAGAGAGGTCAGAGAGGACAGAGAAGACAGGGAGGACAGAGAGGACAGAGAAGACAGAGAGGACAGAGAAGACAAGGAGGACAGAGAGGACAGAGAAGACAGAGAGGACAGAGAAGACAAGGAGGACAGAGAGGACAGAGAGGACAGAGAGGACAGAGAGGACAGAGAAGACAAGGAGGACAGAGAGGACAGAGAGGACAGAGAAGACAAGGAGGAGAGAGAGGACAGAGAGGTCAGAGAAGACAGAGAGGACAGAGAGGACAGAGAGGACAGAGAGGTCAGAGAAGACAGAGAGGACAGAGAAGACAGAGAGGACAGAGAGGGCAGGGAGGACAGAGAGGACAGAGCGATGGAATAGGAACAGTAGTAGTAGCTGGAGTGCATATGGGTTGCATTGTGTGTGTTTGTGTCAGTTCTGCTCTAGTGTCCCTGACCTGCTGGTCACAGCTGCATCTTTACAGCATGAGGAGAGCACCGCTGACTGGCTCGGAGCGCGCACACACACACACACACACACACGCACACACACACACACACACACACACACACACACACACACACACACACACACACACACACACACACACACACACACACACACACACACACACACACACACACACACACACACACGATACAATCTGTTAACACAGACTATAGAAACACATGGTAACATCCTCCTCACTCAGCCGGTAACACAGACTATAGAAACACATGGTAACATCCTCCTCACTCAGCCGGTAACACAGACTATAGAACCACATAGTAACACTGGGACATCCTCCTCACTCAGCCAGTAACACAGACTATAGAAACACATGGTAACATCCTCCTCACTCAGCCGGTAACACAGACTATAGAAACACATGGTAACATCCTCCTCACTCAGCCGGTAACACAGACTATAGAAACACATGGTAACATCCTCCTCACTCAGCCGGTAACACAGACTATAGAACCACATAGTAACACTGGGACATCCTCCTCACTCAGCCAGTAACACAGACTATAGAAACACATGGTAACATCCTCCTCACTCAGCCAGTAACACAGACTATAGAAACACATGGTAACATCCTCCTCACTCAGCCAGTAACACAGACTATAGAAACACATGGTAACATCCTCCTCACTCAGCCGTTAACACAGACTATAGAACCACATAGTAACACTGGGACATCCTCCTCACTCAGCCGGTAACACAGACTATAGAAACACATGGTAACATCCTCCTCACTCAGCCGTTAACACAGACTATAGAAACACATGGTAACACCCTCCTCACTCAGCCGGTAACACAGACTATAGAAACACATGGTAACACCCTCCTCACTCAGCCGGTAACACAGACTATAGAAACACATGGTAACATCCTCCTCACTCAGCCGGTAACACAGACTATAGAAACACATGGTAACATCCTCCTCACTCAGCCGTTAACACAGACTATAGAAACACATGGTAACATCCTCCTCACTCAGCCGGTAACACAGACTATAGAAACACATGGTAACATCCTCCTCACTCAGCCAGTAACACAGACTATAGAAACACATGGTAACATCCTCCTCACTCAGCCGGTAACACAGACTATAGAAACACATGGCAACATCCTCCTCACTCAGCCGGTAACACAGACTATAGAACCACATAGTAACACTGGGACATCCTCCTCACTCAGCCAGTAACACAGACTATAGAAACACATGGTAACATCCTCCTCACTCAGCCGGTAACACAGACTATAGAAACACATGGTAACATCCTTCTCACTCAGCCGGTAACACAGACTATAGAAACACATGGTAACATCCTCCTCACTCAGCCGGTAACACAGACTATAGAACCACATAGTAACACTGGGACATCCTCCTCACTCAGCCAGTAACACAGACTATAGAACCACATGGTAACATCCTCCTCACTCAGCCAGTAACACAGACTATAGAAACACATGGTAACATCCTCCTCACTCAGCCAGTAACACAGACTATAGAAACACATGGTAACATCCTCCTCACTCAGCCAGTAACACAGACTATAGAAACACATGGTAACATCCTCCTCACTCAGCCGTTAACACAGACTATAGAACCACATAGTAACACTGGGACATCCTCCTCACTCAGCCGGTAACACAGACTATAGAAACACATGGTAACATCCTCCTCACTCAGCCGTTAACACAGACTATAGAAACACATGGTAACATCCTCCTCACTCAGCCGGTAACACAGACTATAGAAACACATGGTAACATCCTCCTCACTCAGCCGGTAACACAGACTATAGAAACACATGGTAACATCCTCCTCACTCAGCCGGTAACACAGACTATAGAAACACATGGTAACATCCTCCTCACTCAGCCGGTAACACAGACTATAGAAACACATGGTAACATCCTCCTCACTCAGCCAGTAACACAGAAATATAGAAACAGAGGAGATTAAACACTGTGGGTCAGAAAGGGTCAGAAGAACGTACATGACATAGACATATATTGAATAGAAAGGGAATCTCCATTCAAGTCAATGTTGGCACAATGTGTGGACTTGTGACCCATAGACGGGTTTGTTGTTGAGCAACTATGGGGCAAAACAGGCGGGCTTGGCTTAGACTGTTGACAACATGTAAACTGTGTTTCGTCTCCAAACGTTTATTAAAACATAAATATATTTGCACAATGAGCACTTACTTGTCTTCTGTCAAATACATGGTTCTACATTCTGATCTAAATCCTGCAGCTGATTCATGTAAAGGCCAGAAGTTTGATTTCTAAAAATGATTTTATTGTAACTCAAACCAACCGCGGACATTCCGGATATAACTTACTGTTGGCTAAAGAAGTTTATGTGTCTCTGGCAGGTTATAATGTTTTGGGATCTGATAGAGTTGGCAGAGGAGGGGCTGTCGCCATATATATAAACTTAGATGTTTCTGTATCTATTACCACCTCTAAGTCCCTAAGCTATTTGAATGTCTAGTCCTAAACGTGGGGCTGGATAATATCTGACACTCGTGGGAATGTATCGCCCTCCCTCTGCTTCTATATGTGCTCTTAGCTAATTGTCTGACCTGCTGTCTAACTACGTTAAGTCAGAATGATAAACGGTGGGTGATCTTAATGCCAGTATCTGATGGGCTAAAATATATTTGTACTGAGCTAAAATCTAACTCAGCTGATAACTAAACCAACTCGCCCCAACATTTTAACACCCTGAAAAAAATATCTACTCTTAGATATTATATGAACAAATGCCAGTCATTAGTTTACATCAATGGGATGTTCCCTGATGAGTTCAGTGACCATTGTCCTGTTGGCTGCATAAGAGATGTTAAGCTACCTAAACGATGTTAAGCTACCTAAACGATGTTAAGCTACCTAAACGATGTTAAGCTACCTAAATGATGTTAAGCTACCTAAACGATGTTAAGCTACCTAAACGATGTTACGCTATCTAAACGATGTTAAGCTACCTAAACGATGTTAAGCTACCTAAACGATGTTAAGCTACCTAAACGATGTTAAGCTACCTAAACGATGTTAAGCTACCTAAATCGCACTTGTGAATTATTACAAAGTGTCACGCCCTAACCTTCCTTGTTTATGTCTCTCTTTTTGGTTTGGTCAGGGAGTGAGTTGGGGTGGGCATTCTATGTTTGTATGTCTGTTTTGTTCTGTGTTTTGTGTTTCTATGTGTTTGGCCTGGTATGGTTCCCAATCAGAGGCAGCTGTCTATCGTTGTCTCTGATTGAGAATCATACTTAGGTAGCCTGTTTTCCCACTGTTAGTTGTGGGTGGTTATTTTCCGTTTAGTGTTGGTTGCACCTTGCAGAACTGTTTTCGGCTATTCTTTTTGTTATTTTGTTATTCAGCGTTCAGTCAGTTAAGCGATTAAAGATGAACACGTACCCCACTGCATTTTGGTCTGACGATTCCTCTTCTTCTTCCCATGAATGCCGTGACACAAATATATATTTTTCGTATATATATATAATATTTATTTATTTAAATGTTTTGTCTGAGCCAAGGTTGAATGACTGGTGGGTTGTGTCAACTATCACTGATTCGCATAAGGCCCTTGTTTAAATTTCCATTGCAGATAAATATGCACCACCCAAAATGCTAAGGGTGAAAGACAGATGTAATTCTTGGATCACGCATGAGTTGTCTGTGAAATTACAGAAACTAAATTGAGCTCGGGATAAGACTGACTGATTATACGTGTTCCAAATTTTCTGGGAAACTCTGTGAATTTCTTGAATTCTGTCTCGGAGAGTGGAGGTAATCCAGACCTATAGCTAGCTAGCTGAATCTCCCTCTACAGTAACTTCCTGTATCTGAGACCTATAGCTAGCTAGCTGATTCTTCCTCTACCGTCCTGTATCTGAGACCTATAGCTAGCTAGCTGATTCTTCCTCTACCGTCCTGTATCTGAGACCTATAGCTAGCTAGCTGATTCTTCGTCTACCGTCCTGTATCTGAGACCTATAGCTAGCTAGCTGATTCTTCCTCTACCGTCCTGTATCTGAGACCTATAGCTAGCTAGCTGACTCTCCCTTCTTGTATCTGTGACCTATAGCTAGCTAGCTGACTCTCCCTCTAGCTTCCTGTATCTGTGACCTATAGCTAGCTAGCTGACTCTCCCTCTAGCTTCCTGTATCTGTGACCTATAGCTAGCTAGCTGACTCTCCCTTCCTGTATCTGTGACCTATAGCTAGCTAGCTGACTCTCCTTTCCTGTATCTGTGACCTATAGCTAGCTAGCTGACTCTCCCTTCCTGTATCTGTGACCTATAGCTAGCTAGCTGACTCTCCCTCCCTGTATCTGTGACCTATAGCTAGCTAGCTGACTCTCCCTTCTTGTATCTGTGACCTATAGCTAGCTAGCTGACTCTCCCTTCTTGTATCTGTGACCTATAGCTAGCTAGCTGACTCTCCTTTCCTGTATCTGTGACCTATAGCTAGCTATCTGACTCTCCCTCTAGCTTCCTGTATCTGTGACCTATAGCTAGCTAGCTGACTCTCCCTCTAGCTTCCTGTATCTGTGACCTATAGCTAGCTAGCTGACTCTCCCTTCCTGTATCTGTGACCTATAGCTAGCTAGCTGACTCTCCTTTCCTGTATCTGTGACCTATAGCTAGCTAGCTGACTCTCCTTTCCTGTATCTGTGACCTATAGCTAGCTAGCTGACTCTCCCTTCCTGTATCTGTGACCTATAGCTAGCTAGCTGACTCTCCCTTCCTGTATCTGTGACCTATAGCTAGCTAGCTGACTCTCCTTTCCTGTATCTGTGACCTATAGCTAGCTAGCTGACTCTCCCTTCCTGTATCTGTGACCTATAGCTAGCTAGCTGACTCTCCCTCTAGCTTCCTGTATCTGTGACCTATAGCTAGCTAGCTGACTCTCCCTTCCTGTATCTGTGACCTATAGCTAGCTAGCTGACTCTCCCTTCCTGTATCTGTGACCTATAGCTAGCTAGCTGACTCTCCTTTCCTGTATCTGTGACCTATAGCTAGCTAGCTGACTCTCCTTTCCTGTATCTGTGACCTATAGCTAGCTAGCTGACTCTCCTTTCCTGTATCTGTGACCTATAGCTAGCTAGCTGACTCTCCTTTCCTGTATCTGTGACATATAGCTAGCTAGCTGACTCCCCCTTCCTGTATCTGTGACCTATAGCTAGCTAGCTGACTCTCCTTTCCTGTATCTGTGACCTATAGCTAGCTAGCTGACTCCCCCTTCCTGTATCTGTGACCTATAGCTAGCTAGCTGACTCTCCTTTCCTGTATCTGTGACATATAGCTAGCTAGCTGACTCTCCCTCTAGCTTCCTGTATCTGTGACCTATAGCTAGCTAGCTGACTCTCCTTTCCTGTATCTGTGACCTATAGCTAGCTAGCTGACTCTCCCTTCTTGTATCTGTGACCTATAGCTAGCTAGCTGACTCTCCCTTCCTGTATCTGTGACCTATAGCTAGCTATCTGACTCTCCCGTCCTGTATCTGTGACCTATAGCTAGCTAGCTGACTCTCCTTTCCTGTATCTGTGACCTATAGCTAGCTAGCTGACGCTCCCTTCCTGTATCTGTGACCTATAGCTAGCTATCTGACTCTCCCTTCCTGTATCTGTGACCTATAGCTAGCTATCTGACTCTCCTTTCTTGTATCTGTGACCTATAGCTAGCTAGCTGACTCTCCCTCTAGCTTCCTGTATCTGTGACCTATAGCTAGCTAGCTGACTCTCCCTCTACCTTCCTGTATCTGTGACCTATAGCTAGCTAGCTGACTCTCCTTTCCTGTATCTGTGACCTATAGCTAGCTATCTGACTCTCCTTTCCTGTATCTGTGACCTATAGCTAGCTAGCTGACTGTCCTTTCCTGTATCTGTGACCTATAGCTAGCTAGCTGACTCTCCCTCCCTGTATCTGTGACCTATAGCTAGCTAGCTGACTCTCCCTTCCTGTATCTGTGACCTATAGCTAGCTAGCTGACTCTCCCTCCTTGTATCTGTGACCTATAGCTAGCTAGCTGACTCTCCCTTCTTGTATCTGTGACCTATAGCTAGCTAGCTGACTCTCCTTTCCTGTATCTGTGACCTATAGCTAGCTAGCTGACTCTCCCTCTCCCTTCCTGTATCTGTGACCTATAGCTAGCTAGCTGACTCTCCCTTCTTGTATCTGTGACATATAGCTAGCTAGCTGACTCTCCTTTCCTGTATCTGTGACCTATAGCTAGCTAGCTGACTCTCCTTTCCTGTATCTGTGACCTATAGCTAGCTAGCTGACTCTCCCTTCCTGTATCTGTGACCTATAGCTAGCTAGCTGACTCTCCTTTCCTGTATCTGTGACCTATAGCTAGCTAGCTGACTCTCCTTTCCTGTATCTGTGACCTATAGCTAGCTAGCTGACTCTCCTTTCCTGTATCTGTGACCTATAGCTAGCTAGCTGACTCTCCCTCTACCTTCCTGTATCTGTGACCTATAGCTAGCTAGCTGACTCTCCTTTCCTGTATCTGTGACCTATAGCTAGCTAGCTGACTCTCCCTCTACCTTCCTGTATCTGTGACCTATAGCTAGCTAGCTGACTCTCCCGTCCTGTATCTGTGACCTATAGCTAGCTAGCTGACTCTCCCTTCCTGTATCTGTGACCTATAGCTAGCTAGCTGACTCTCCCTTCCTGTATCTGTGACCTATAGCTAGCTAGCTGACTCTCCCTTCCTGTATCTGTGACCTATAGCTAGCTAGCTGACTCTCCCTTCCTGTATCTGTGACCTATAGCTAGCTAGCTGACTCTCCCTTCCTGTATCTGTGACCTATAGCTAGCTAGCAGAATCTGGGCTCTCTGTACAACTATACCACCTCCCTCTCTCACCCCATCCCTCCCTTCCTCTCTGCAGCACAACAGCATCCTCAATTACCTCCCTCCTTCCCTCCCCCTCATCCTCCTACACCACCACTACATAACCAGTAGCCTCATTAAAAATAGAACATCTATGAGAGTCAGTCCTAACAACAACAGCTGTTGTGTTGTAACTCTCTGGAGTAGCAATACCCTCACATCCCCCTCCTCCCTTCGCTTGTCATCTCTCTCCTCTCCATCTCTCTTGCTCTCCTCCTCTCTCTTCCTATCTCTCTCTCTCTCCTCTCCTCATCTCTCTCTCCTCCTCTCCTCTCCTCATCTCTCTCTCTCCTCTCCTCCTCTCTCTCTCCTCTCCTCATCTCTCTCTCTCGCTCTCCTCCTCTCTCTTCCTATCTCTCCCTCCTCCTCTCTCTCTCTCTCTCTTCTCCTCCTCTCTCTCTTCTCCTCCTCTCTCTCCCTATCTCTCTCTCCTCCTCTCCTCTCCTCATCTCTCTCTCTCCTCTCCTCCTCTCTCTCTCCTCTCCTCATCTCTCTCTCTCTCTCTTCTCCTCCTCTCTCTCTTCTCCTCCTCTCTCTCCCTATCTCTCTCTCCTCCTCTCCCTCTCCTCTCCTCCTCTCTCTCCCTATCTCTCTCTCTCTCCTCTCCTCATCTCTCTCTCCTCCTCTCCTCTCCTCATCTCTCTCTCTCCTCTCCTCCTCTCTCTCTCCTCTCCTCATCTCTCTCTCTCTCTCTCCTCCTCTCTCTCTCTCTCTCCTCCTCTCTCTCTCTCTCCTCCTCTCTCTCCCTATCTCTCTCTCTCTCCTATCCTCCTCTCTCTCTCTCCTCTCCTCCTCTCTCTCTCTCCTCTCCTCCTCTCTCTCTCTCCTCTCCTCCTCTCTCTCTCTCCTCTCCTCCTCTCTCCTCTCCTCCCAGGGCTGCAGTCATCACAGCATCTGATTAACATATGTCTGGTCTTCTCAGTCCTTGTCAGCTAGAAGGCATTTCTCATCCTTTCCTTTCCTCCTCATCTCCTCCCCCTCTCCTCCTCTCATCTCCACCCTGACACCTTAAACGCCAGATGAGTACCAAGTGGGGAATACAAAAAGAGTACCAATTTCCCCCCTTTAATCTTCCTTCCTTTAATGGCATTCTCCCTTTCTGCTGTGTCTGTGTGTGTGTCAGCCAGACTCACCTTCACAAATGGGGAGGTGTGTGTGTGTGTGTGTGTGTGTGTGTGTGTGTGTGTGTGTGTGTGTGTGTGTGTGTGTTGTTACCATCTGCTGAGAAACAACAGCAGTGACTATGCCTGTTCCCCAGAGACACTATCCTCACAGCCACTCACCCACTCTGGCAATCAGACCCTGTCAGGGCTACAGAGTCTAGCAGGCTTCAAGTCGGCTGGCGGCCAACCGACGACGGCGAATCATACGAGTGTGTTCCTATACTCCTTTAAAAAGACATTCGCTTGAAATATTAGGGGGAAAAAAACGACAATAGAACAGTTTGTCCATTTTGAGACACCGTAGTCAGAATTAATCTAAGATATAATTCAAGAAATGTGTCATTAATTTTGACGTTTTTCCCCGAGGAGATCTTAGTCGCGTAATTTTACATCCAACTAAGATGTTTTGGTACATGAAAAGGAGGCGTCTGTCACTGAATGTCAACCAAGACTTCATTGAAGAATCTCTACTGTCGACCAACGAAGGACTTCGACTTGCCTCGAGAAAAATGTTTGTGTGTTCAAACAGCCGGAGTCCAGCACCGTCACAAAAATGTCATCGCGAATATAGGCACAAACTCTTCTGTTTCCGCTGACACCTTTAGAGACACACACACACACACACACACACACACACACACACACACACACACACACACACACACACACACACACACACACACACACACACACACACACACACACACACACCTCTGGTGGAGAGGGGTATGATGTCTGCTGCTGTCTTATAGCTCAGAAGAAAGGCAACATTAGCCATTAGCCCTACCTAGTGCACCCTTCCAGCCCCCCTCATTGTACCTCGAAGGGCCCAATTTTCCACACAGCTGGAGGATATTATCATTTTCCTACAAGAACCAAGGAAGCCAGCACAGCTAGACAGCGCTAGAGCAGACTACTACAGACAGAGATAAAGTTAGAGCCAGAGACAAAGCCCAGAGCTGCAGTTACAGCCATAGACAGAGCTACAATTACAGAGAGACAGAGCTACAGTTACAGAGAGACAGAGCCCAGAGCTACAGTTACAGCCAGACAGAGATACAGACAGGGATACAGACAGGGGTACAGACAGGGGTACAAACAGGGGTACAGACAGGGATACAGACAGGGCTACAGACAGGGGTACAGACAGGGATACAGACAGGGGTAGAGACAGGGGTAGAGACCGGGATACAGACAGGGATACAGACCGGGATACAGACAGGGATACAGACAGGGATACAGACAGGGATACAGACAGGGGTACAGACCGGGGTACAGACAGGGGTACAGACAGGGATACAGACAGGGGTACAGACAGGGGTACAGACAGGGCTACAGACTGGGGTACAGACAGGGAAGCAGACAGGGATACAGACAGGGATACAGACAGGGAAACAGACAGGGCTACAGACGGGGGTACAGACCGGGGTACAGACAGGGATACAGACAGGGAAACAGACAGGGAAACAGACAGGGGTACAGACAGGGATACAGACAGGGCTACAGACAGGGCTACAGACAGGGATACAGACAGGGAAACAGACAGGGATACAGACAGGGATACAGACAGGGGTACAGACAAGGATACAGACAGGGATACAGACAGGGATACAGACAGGGATACAGTTCCAGACTGCACTCTTCTGACTGTTACAGAGAGAGTGAGATCAGCATGAGGACAGGAGTTATAGCAGGTCTCTTAGTTTCTCTCTCTCTCTCTCAGAGCCCTGAGGGCATCCCTCTCTCTCTCTCTCTCTCTCTCAGAGCCCTGAGGGCATCCCTCTCTCTCTCTCTCTCTCAGAGCCCTGAGGGCATCCCTCTCTCTCTCTCTCTCTCAGCGCCCTGAGGGCATCCCTCTCTCTCTCTCTCTCTCAGAGCCCTGAGAGCATCCCTCTCTCTCTCTCTCTCTCTCTCTCTCTCTCTCTCTCTCTCTCTCTCTCTCTCTCATCTCTCTCTCTCTCCTCTCTCTCTCTCTCTCTCTCTCTCTCTCTCTCTCTCTCTCTCTCTCTCTCTCTCTCTCTCTCTCTCTCTCTCTCTCTCTCTCTCTCTCTCAGAGCCCTGAGGGCATCCCTCTCAACAAGGACAGTACGTCATAGTAAATGGAGTCAAAGACAGCCTCAGAACACTCTAGTGGAGCACGTCAACCAAGCACACAACCAACCCATTCTTACCCACAAGCCATCCACATCAAATGATCCACAGAATATGTTGTAAGGTGTAAACAGCTGCACAGCGCTGAATT
>NW_026600303.1:394196-411738 GCF_029448725.1 Salvelinus fontinalis | reverse complement strand
GTAAAGTATCAAGTGTTCTTCGTGTGTTTAGTTTCGTCTTGTTTATTAAAATTCATTATGTATTCACAACCCGCTGCATTTTGGTCTTTCGATCCTTCTCTCCTCTCCTCGTTTGAGGAGGAGGATTACGTCACCCGTTACATGTCACTTGTTAAATCCACTTCAATCCGTGTAGATGAAGGGCAGGAGACGGGTTAAAGAAGAATTTTTAAGCCTTGAGAAAAACACAGTTCATGATGGAACTCTTCCACGTCAAGTAACTCAAGCGAGCAGTAGAATCCGATTTAACTCTCCACAACGCAGATTGTGAAGAGACACACACACACAGGCATAGTTTAGTAGTAATACTATAAAATATTTAGCAGATTTATGTTGTAATACGATGATCACGTTAATTTATTCTGTCTTTCTAAAACAAGATATTAAAATAAAAATGTAATTGTCACATTTGCCGAATACAACAGGTGATATGTCGAATACCGTGAATGTAACGATTGTCGTACTCTTCCTCCTCCTCGGACGAGGAAGAGGAGAGAGGGATCGGAAGACCAATGTGCAGCGAGGTATGTAGACATAATGAATTTATTAAACACGACGAACACTGACACGAACTATACTTGAAATATTTACAAAATAACAAACAAACAACGTAGACTGACCTGAACATGCAAACTACATACAACGAAGTCCGCAATGAACAGGGAAAAAACGAACGAGACGAGACAGTACCGTGTGGTGCAATAAACACAGACACAGAGACAATCACCCACAAACAAACAGTGAGAACAACCTACCTTAATATGACTCTCAATCAGAGGAAACGCCAAACACCTGCCTCTAATTGAGAGCCATACCAGGCAACCCATTAACCCAACATAGAAACACAACACATAGAAATGCCCACCCAGCTCACGTCCTGACCAACAAAACAAAGGATTAACACAATAACTAGGGTCAGAACGTGACAGTGAAATGCTTACTGACACACCTTTAACCAACATTATATATAAAAAAAAAACTGTTAAGACAGAATTTACTAAAATAGACTGAAGTAAAAAATAAATAAATAAAAATAAAAATAAAATGTTGAATAAGAAAGATTTAACCATTTTAAATAATTAAGGAGCAACAATAAAACAACAGTAGCAAAGCTATATACAGTTTATTTCCGTTTATTTAGTATATGTTGTTGTTAATTTAACCTTTATTTAACTCGGCAAGTCAGTTAAGAACAAAGTCTTATGTACAATGACGACCTACACCGGCCAAACCCAGACGACGCTGGGCCAATTGTGCGCCGCCCGATGGGACTCCCAATCAAGGCCGGCTGTGGTGCAGCCTGGATTCAAACCAGGGTGTCTGTAGTGATGCCTCAGATGCAGTGCCTTAGACCTCTGCGCCACTCGCCACCGGTACAGAGCCAATGTGCGGGGGCACAGGTTAGTCCAGGTAATATGTACATGACCAGTCAAAAGTTTGACGCATCCCATCTGGTTTGCGTTTAGTGGGACTATCATTTGTTTTTCAACAGGACAATGACCCAACACACCTCCAGGCTGTGTAAGGGCTTTTTGACCAAGAAGGAGAGTGATGGAGTGCTGCATCAGATGACCTGGCCTCCACAATCACCCGACCTCAACCCAATTGAGATGGTTTGGGATGAGTTGGACCGTAGAGTGAAGGAAAAGCAGCCAACAAGTGTTCAGCATATTTCAGCATATGTGGGAACTCCTTCAAGACTGTTGGAAAAGGATTCCAGGTGAAGCTGGTTGAGAGAATGCCAAGAGTGTGCAAAGCTGTCATGATGGCAAAGGCTGTCTACTTTGAAGAATCTCAAAAATAAAATATATTTTGATTTGTTTAACACTTTTTTGGTTACTACATGATTCCATATGTGTTATTTCATATTTTTGATGTCTTCACTATTATTCTACAATGTAGAAAATAGTAAAAAATAAAGAAAAATCCGTGAATGAGCAGCTGTGTCCAAACTTTTGACTGGTACTGTACATGTAGGTAGAGGTTTTCTCCAAGCATTCCATCCCTAAGGGCCACCCAGTAGCAGCTGTTCGTGCCTCTGCCCTACCTACCACTACACTGTACATAGGCTTCGTGCCAAATGTCACCCTATTCCCCATAGAGCTGTGGTCAAAAGTAGTGCACTATAAAAGGTGATAGGGTGCCATATAGAACACAAACGTACACTCACACAGACCAGTTATATTTCACAGCTACCTTGGACATACTAGGGGGATAGGGAGGAGGGAGGGAGAGGGAGGAGGGAGGGAGAGGGAGATACTAAACAGGAGACAGAGAAACAAGGGAGGGAGTGAGAGGAGGGGGAGAAAAGAGTGAAATCGGTGGATCTAGTCCCCTCTCTCAAGTCTCTCACTAAGTGGAGCAAGTATTACATATGTTTGCTCGGAAGCCCTCCATCCCTGCAGCTCCCATCCCCACATTATGAATCACATTAACAACATAGCCCTATAGTCAAATTAACAACATAGCCCTATAGTCACAGTAACAACCTAGCTCTATAGTCACAGTAACAACCTAGCTCTATAGTCACAGTAACAACCTAGCTCCATAGTCACAGTAACAACCTAGCTCCATAGTCACAGTAACAACCTAGCTCCATAGTCACAGTAACAACCTAGCTCCATAGTCACAGTAACAACCTAGCCCCATAGTCACAGTAATAACCTAGCTCCATAGTCACAGTAACAACCTAGCTCCATAGTCACAGTAACAACCTAGCTCTATAGTCACAGTAACAACCTAGCTCCATAGTCACAGTAACAACCTAGCTCTATGGTCACAGTAACAACCTAGCTCCATAGTCACAGTAACAACCTAGCTCCATAGTCACAGTAACAACCTAGCTCCATAGTCACAGTAACAACCTAGCTCCATAGTCACAGTAACAACCTAGCCCCATAGTCACAGTAACAACCTAGCTCTATAGTCACAGTAACAACCTAGCTCTATAGTCACAGTAACAACCTAGCTCCATAGTCACAGTAACAACCTAGCTCTATAGTCACAGTAACAACCTAGCTCTATAGTCACAGTAACAACCTAGCTCTATAGTCACAGTAACAACCTAGCTCCATAGTCACAGTAACAACCTAGCTCCATAGTCACAGTAACAACCTAGCTCTATAGTCACAGTAACAACCTAGCTCTATAGTCACAGTAACAACCTAGCTCTATAGTCACAGTAACAACCTAGCTCTATAGTCACAGTAACAACCTAGCCCCATAGTCACAGTAATAACCTAGCTCCATAGTCACAGTAATAACCTAGCTCCATAGTCACAGTAACAACCTAGCTCCATAGTCACAGTAACAACCTAGCTCCATAGTCACAGTAACAACCTAGCTCCATAGTCACAGTAACAACCTAGCTCCATAGTCACAGTAACAACCTAGCTCTATAGTCACAGTAACAACCTAGCTCCATAGTCACAGTAACAACCTAGCTCTATAGTCACAGTAACAACCTAGCTCCATAGTCACAGTAACAACCTAGCTCTATGGTCACAGTAACAACCTAGCTCCATAGTCACAGTAACAACCTAGCTCCATAGTCACAGTAACAACCTAGCTCCATAGTCACAGTAACAACCTAGCTCCATAGTCACAGTAACAACCTAGCCCCATAGTCACAGTAACAACCTAGCTCTATAGTCACAGTAACAACCTAGCTCTATAGTCACAGTAACAACCTAGCTCCATAGTCACAGTAACAACCTAGCTCTATAGTCACAGTAACAACCTAGCTCTATAGTCACAGTAACAACCTAGCTCTATAGTCACAGTAACAACCTAGCTCCATAGTCACAGTAACAACCTAGCTCCATAGTCACAGTAACAACCTAGCTCTATAGTCACAGTAACAACCTAGCTCTATAGTCACAGTAACAACCTAGCTCTATAGTCACAGTAACAACCTAGCTCTATAGTCACAGTAACAACCTAGCCCCATAGTCACAGTAATAACCTAGCTCCATAGTCACAGTAATAACCTAGCTCCATAGTCACAGTAACAACCTAGCTCCATAGTCACAGTAACAACCTAGCTCCATAGTCACAGTAACAACCTAGCTCCATAGTCACAGTAACAACCTAGCTCCATAGTCACAGTAACAACCTAGCTCTATAGTCACAGTAACAACCTAGCTCTATAGTCACAGTAACAACCTAGCTCCATAGTCACAGTAACAACCTAGCTCCATAGTCACAGTAACAACCTATCTCCATAGTCACAGTAACAACCGCCTTCCTATTGGCCACAGTAACAACCTAGCTCCAACCTCCAACAACCTCCTTCCTATTGGCCACAGTTAGACTGTTATACAACAATGTTCCATATCAGATTTTGAATATCATTTATGACATACCCCCACGTATTTTTGAACGTCCGAGCCTAACGTCCTTTGGGGAAAGCTATCTCGTTATTTTATTTTCCTCGTAACTTGTATACAGGTATACCAGGGAAGCCACATCCCTGATTGGCCGATGAGTGGCAACCCCGATTAGAAGCACCTGCTGCTCGATAGGTTGTTCACCTGTGTTCCTTACAAATGCTGTCTTGAATGAAAAAGATGTGTACCTACAATATAAATCATTGGTGCGAACCCGTCACACCTTATTACTGAACTGTTTCACCAACCAAACTTCTGGGACGATGGTCCCCGTTTGATTTGCTCTCTGACCAACTCTCCTCTACTTCAGACTAGGGGCCCGCGTCTCAAATGGACCTCTATTACCCATGAAGTCCACTACTTTTGACCAGGCCCATAGAGAGCTAATGCACTACATTAGTACGAGGGTGTCATGTTGGACGCAAGACTAGAGGCTTCAGGGTTGAGACACAGGAGGCTTGGAGGGCCCGCTGTTTCCATGACAACAGCCGCTGTACCTCTGCAGAGCTGAGCCCCCCCCCTCCGTAAACATTACTGTGTGTGGTAAGTCTCTCTCTCTCTCTCTCTCTCTCTCTCTCTCTCGCTCTCTCTGATTTCAGACTGACAACCCCTGTCATACGGCGCTAGCTAGGGGAGTGTGGAGGGGGGACGGAGGAAGTACAGTACTTGATCCCTCTGAATTATTATTATGGACAACTGAATATCGCCAAGGAGATCAAGTCCTCTGTATATTCATCAAGCCTCCTCTAGCACCTCTCTGTTAGTTACTAACACATCTTCATCATCAAGCCTCCTCTAGCACCTCTCTGTTAACACATCTTCATCATCAAGCCTCCTCTAGCACCTCTCTGTTAACACATCTTCATCATCAAGCCTCCTCTAGCACCTCTCTGTTAGTTACTAACACATCTTCATCATCAAGCCTCCTCTAGCACCTCTCTGTTAACACATCTTCAACATCAAGCGTCCTCTAGCACCTCTCTGTTAACACATCTTCATCATCAAGCCTCCTCTAGCACCTCTCTGTTAACACATCTTCATCATCAAGCCTCCTCTAGCACCTCTCTGTTAACACATCTTCATCATCAAGCCTCCTCTAGCACCTCTCTGTTAACACATCTTCGTCATCAAGCCTCCTCTAGCACCTCTCTGTTAGTTACTAACACATCTTCATCATCAAGCCTCCTCTAGCACCTCTCTGTTAACACATCTTCATCATCAAGCCTCCTCTAGCACCTCTCTGTTAACACATCTTCATCATCAAGCCTCCTCTAGCACCTCTCTGTTAGTTACTAACACATCTTCATCATCAAGCCTCCTCTAGCACCTCTCTGTTAACACATCTTCATCATCAAGCCTCCTCTAGCACCTCTCTGTTAGTTACTAACACATCTTCATCATCAAGCCTCCTCTAGCACCTCTCTGTTAACACATCTTCATCATCAAGCCTCCTCTAGCACCTCTCTGTTAACACATCTTCATCATCAAGCCTCCTCTAGCACCTCTCTGTTAACACATCTTCATCATCAAGCCTCCTCTAGTACCTCTCTGTTAACACATCTTCATCATCAAGCCTCCTCTAGCACCTCTCTGTTAACACATCTTCATCATCAAGCCTCCTCTGGCACCTCTCTGTTAACACATCTTCATCATCAAGCCTCCTCTAGCACCTCTCTGTTAGTTACTAACACATCTTCATCATCAAGCCTCCTCTAGCACCTCTCTGTTAACACATCTTCATCATCAAGCCTCCTCTAGCACCTCTCTGTTAACACATCTTCATCATCAAGCCTCCTCTAGCACCTCTCTGTTAGTTACTAACACATCTTCATCATCAAGCCTCCTCTAGCACCTCTCTGTTAACACATCTTCATCATCAAGCGTCCTCTAGCACCTCTCTGTTAACACATCTTCATCTTTAAGCCTCCTCTAGCACCTCTCTGTTAACACATCTTCATCATCAAGCCTCCTCTAGCACCTCTCTGTTAACACATCTTCATCATCAAGCCTCCTCTAGCACCTCTCTGTTAACACATCTTCGTCATCAAGCCTCCTCTAGCACCTCTCTGTTAGTTACTAACACATCTTCATCATCAAGCCTCCTCTAGCACCTCTCTGTTAACACATCTTCATCATCAAGCCTCCTCTAGCACCTCTCTGTTAACACATCTTCATCATCAAGCCTCCTCTAGCACCTCTCTGTTAGTTACTAACACATCTTCATCATCAAGCCTCCTCTAGCACCTCTCTGTTAACACATCTTCATCATCAAGCCTCCTCTAGCACCTCTCTGTTAGTTACTAACACATCTTCATCATCAAGCCTCCTCTAGCACCTCTCTGTTAACACATCTTCATCATCAAGCCTCCTCTAGCACCTCTCTGTTAACACATCTTCATCATCAAGCCTCCTCTAGCACCTCTCTGTTAACACATCTTCATCATCAAGCCTCCTCTAGCACCTCTCTGTTAACACATCTTCATCATCAAGCCTCCTCTAGCACCTCTCTGTTAACACATCTTCATCATCAAGCCTCCTCTAGCACCTCTCTGTTAACACATCTTCATCATCAAGCCTCCTCTAGCACCTCTCTGTTAACACATCTTCATCATCAAGCCTCCTCTAGCACCTCTCTGTTAACACATCTTCATCATCAAGCCTCCTCTAGCACCTCTCTGTTAACACATCTTCATCATCAAGCCTCCTCTAGCACCTCTCTGTTAACACATCTTCATCATCAAGCCTCCTCTAGCACCTCTCTGTTAGTTCGTTTCTTGCTAAAGCCACACATCTGAAGATAGGCGAGGAGATGGAGCCTGGAGGGCTGTCACTTGTAAAGTCACATAAAAACCAGACAGAAAAAGCATTTAAAGAAGAGGACAAGAGTTGTGATGTATGGAGTAATGTCTATCACGTTAGGACAAGTTATGACGTGTGATGAGAGCAGATCAAGTCTCTCTCTCGACACACAGCTGTACATTTCTATGAAACATGGTGAAGCCCCAAAATTGCCCTCCCTGGAAGCAGTCCCCAGTCCATCCACACAGCCCAGTCCGTCCAACTCAGTCCGTCCCCCTCAGTCCGTCCCCCACAGTACATCCCCCCAGTCCATCCCCCCCAGTCCATCCCCCTCAGTCCATCCCCCTCAGTCCGTCCCCCCCAGTCCGTCCCCCTCAGTCCGTCCCCCTCAGTCCAGTCCATCCCACCCAGTCCATCCCCCCAGTCCATCCCCCTCAGTCCATCCCCCCCAGTCCATCCCCCCCAGTCCGTCCCCCCCAGTCCGTCCCCCCCAGTCCGTCCCCCCTCACTCCGTCCCCCCTCAGTCCGTCCCCCCTCAGTCCGTCCCCCCTCAGTCCGTCCCCCCTCAGTCCGTCCCCCCTCAGTCCGTCCCCCTCAGTCCGTCCCCCTCAGTCCGTCCCCCACAGTCCATCCCCCCAGTCCATCCCCCCCAGTCCATCCCCCTCAGTCCATCCCCCCCAGTCCGTCCCCCTCAGTCCGTCCCCCTCAGTCCAGTCCATCCCACCCAGTCCATCCCCCCAGTCCATCCCCCCAGTCCATCCCCCCCAGTCCATCCCCCCCAGTCCATCCCCCTCAGTCCATCCCCCTCAGTCCGTCCCCCCCAGTCCGTCCCCCTCAGTCCGTCCCCCTCAGTCCAGTCCATCCCACCCAGTCCATCCCCCCAGTCCATCCCCCTCAGTCCGTCCCCCCCAGTCCGTCCCCCCCAGTCCGTCCCCCCCAGTCCGTCCCCCCCAGTCCGTCCACCCCAGTCCGTCCCCCCTCACTCCGTCCCCCCTCAGTCCGTCCCCCCTCAGTCCGTCCCCCCTCAGTCCGTCCCCCCTCAGTCCGTCCCCCCTCAGTCCGTCCCCCTCAGTCCGTCCCCCTCAGTCCGTCCCCCCCAGTCCGTCCCCCCCAGTCCGTCCCCCTCAGTCCGTCCCCCTCAGTCCGTCCCCCCCAGTCCGTCCCCCCTCAGTCCGTCCCCCTCAGTCCGTCCCCTTCAGTCCGTCCCCCTCAGTCCATCCCCTCAGTCCGTCCCCCTCAGTCCGTCCCCCTCAGTCCGTCCCCCTCAGTCCGTCCCCCTCAGTCCGTCCCCCTCAGTCCGTCCCCCTCAGTCCGTCCCCCTCAGTCCGTCCCCCTCAGTCCGTCCCCCCAGTCCGTCCCCCCAGTCCGTGCCCTCAGTCCAGTCCATCCCCCTTAGTCGAGTCCATCCCCCAGTCCATCCCCCTCAGTCGAGTCCATCCCCCAGTCCATCCCCCCAGTCCGTCCCTTCAGTCCAGTCCATCCCCCCAGTCCGTCCCCTCAGTCCGTCCCCCCAGTCCGTCCCTTCAGTCCAGTCCATCCCCCCAGTCCATCCCCCAGTCCGTCCCCCCAGTCCGTCCCTTCAGTCCAGTCCATCCCCCCAGTCCGTCCCCCCAGTCCATCCCCCCAGTCCGTCCCTTCAGTCCAGTCCATCCCCCCAGTCCGTCCCCCCAGTCCGTCCCCCCAGTCCGTGCCCTCAGTCCAGTCCATCCCCCTCAGTCGAGTCCATCCCCCAGTCCATCCCCCCAGTCCATCCCCCTCAGTCGAGTCCATCCCCCAGTCCATCCCCCCAGTCCGTCCCCTCAGTCCGTCCCCCCAGTCCGTCCCCTCAGTCCGTCCCCCCAGTCCGTCCCCCCAGTCCGTCCCCCCAGTCCGTCCCCTCAGTCCGTCCCCTCAGTCCGTCCCCTCAGTCCGTCCCCTCAGTCCAGTCCATCCCCCTCAGTCCGTCCCCTCAGTCCAGTCCATCCCCCTCAGTCCGTCCCCTCAGTCCAGTCCATCCCCCTCAGTCCGTCCCCTCAGTCCGTCCCCTCAGTCCGCCCCCTCAGTCCGTCCCCTCAGTCCAGTCCATCCCCCTCAGTCCGTCCCCTCAGTCCAGTCTATCCCCTCAGTCCGTCCCCCCAGTCCATCCCCTCAGTCCATCCCCCCAGTCCATCCCTCAGTCCATCCCTCAGTCCATCCCCTCAGTCCATCCCCTCCACACAGCCCAGTCCATCCACACAGCCCAGTCCATCCACACAGCCCAGTCCATCCACACAGCCCAGTCCATCCACACAGCCCAGTCCATCCACACAGCCCAGTCCATCCCCTCAGCTCATTGTCACGTGGTAAAGCACAAAACCTATATTACCCCATCAATCACACATTCCACACAGATGCAGAACCATAGATGTCCATAGTACATGTGTCATCTAGCCTAGTGAGTCTATGTACTCAGAGAAAGAGCTTTCCTCCTCCTCCCCCTCCCTCCCTCTCACCCTCCCTCCATCCATCTCTCCCTAACATCTCCACTAGCCTGAATCTTTTAAATCTTATCTATAAATGGAAAACAGAGGAGTCTGTGATACCAGGTTACATCTTCACTCCGTTGTGTTGCTATCTGGGCCCTGCATCAGTGAAAAGCACCTATTCAATAAGATTATCTTCTGGCAGAGTGCAGGGTGAAATCAGTGCCTTTATATTCATTTACCCCCCCCCCCCCCCCCCTCCCCCCACCCAGCAGCAGCTTATCAGGAGTAAAAATGGGTCAGGATGATAGGAAGGCAATGTGTACTAGATTACTATATCAGCTACAGACAGATGGAGACAGAAACAGAGAGGGAGAAAGGGGAGAGAGAGAGAGAGTCAACTCAGTGAGACAAAAATAATGGTGCTCCAAAAAAAGGTCCAGTTGCCAGAATCACAAATTCCAAATTCCATCTAGACACCGTTGCCCTAGAACACACAAACAACTATACATACCTCGGCCTAAACATCAGTGCCACAGGTAACTTCCATAAAGGTGTGAACGATCTGAGACACAAGGCAAAAAGGGCATTCTATGCCATCAAAAGGAACATAAAATTCAACATACCAATTAGGATCTGGCTAAAAATACTTGAATCAGTTATAGAACCCATTGCCCTTCACGGTTCTGAGGTCTGGGGTCCGCTCACCAACCAAGAATTCACAAAATAGGACAGACACCAAATTGAGACTCTGCATGCAGAATTCTGCAACAATATCCTCTGTGTACAACGTAAAACACCAAAAATTGCATGCAGAGCAGAATTAGGCCGATACCCAGTAATTAGCAAAATCCAGAAAAGAGCCGTTAAATTCTACAACCACCTAAAAGGAAGCGATTCCCAAACCTTCCATAACAAAGCCATCACCTACAGAGAGATGAACCTGGAGAAGAGTCCCCTAAGCAAGCTGGTCCTGGGGCTCTGTTCACAAACACAAACACACCCCACAGAGCCCCAGGACAACAACACAATTAGACCCAACCAAATCATGAGAAAACAAAAAGATAATTACTTGACACATTGGAAAGAATTGACAAAAAAACTGAGCAAACTAGAATGCTATTTGGCCCTAAACAGAGAGTACACAGTGGCAGAATACCTGACCACTATGACTGACCCAAACTTAAGGAAAGCTTTGACTATGTACAGACTCAGTGAGCATAGCCTTGCTATTGAGAAAGGCCGCCGTAGGCAGACCTGGTTCTCAAGAGAAGACAGGCTATGTGCACACTGCCCACAAAATGAGGTGGAAACTGAGCTACACTTCCTAACCTCCTGCCCAATGTATGACCATATTAGAGACACATATTTCCCTCAGATCACACAGATCCACAAAGAATTCGAAAATAAACCCGAATTTTGATAAACGCCCATATCTACTGGGTGAAATACCACAATGTGACATCACAGCAGCAATATATGTGACCTGTTGCCACCAGAAAAGGGCAACCAGTGAAGAACAAACACCATTGTAAATACAACCAATATTTATGTTTATTTAGTTTCCCTATTAGTTTCACTTTAACTATTTGTACATCATTACAATACTGTATATATATATAATATGACATTTGAAATGTTTTCATTCTTTTGGAACTTTTGTAAGTGTAATGTTTACAGTAAATGTGTTATGGTTTATTATCTATTTCACTTGCTTTGGCAATGTAAACATATGTTTCCCATGGCAATAAAGCCCTTTAATTGAAATGTAATCGAGGGAGAGGAGGGTGTGAGGGAGAGACAGAGACCAGGAGACTGTGATATAGAAGGCAGACAGACAGGCAGGATGTGAAAGAGAAGGCAGACAGACAGGCAGGATGTGAAAGATAAGGCTGACAGACAGGCAGGATGTGATAGAGAAGGCAGACAGACAGGCAGGATGTGAAAGAGAAGGCAGACAGACAGGCAGGATGTGATAGAGAAGGCAGACAGAGAGGCAGGATGTGATAGAGAAGGCAGACAGACAGGCAGGATGTGAAAGAGAAGGCAGACAGACTGGCAGGATGAGAAAGAGAAGGCAGACAGACAGACAGGATGTGAAAGAGAAGGCAGACAGACAGACAGGATGTGAAAGAGAAGGCAGACAGACAGGCAGGATGTGATAGAGAAGGCAGACAGACAGACAGGATGTGATAGAGAAGGCAGACAGACAGACAGACAGGATGTGATAGAGAAGGCAGAGAGACAGGCTGTGGAGACACCGGTCAGCTGGTCTAGAGGACTGTGTGATGTGGTTCAGTAAATCTACTGACTGTACAGTAAACACTCAGCCCTCAGCCATCTGATCAAGTTCTGTCTGATGAAGCCATCTAATTTGTTCTGCTTGCAGTGTTAAATACTTCCCTTTACATTATATTAGATTAAGGCTGGGCAATATAGCAAATTAATTCAAATGTTTTAGGGCGATGCTCAAAATGCCTGTATAGCAAGAATAATGTTCTGGTCTCGTCTCGTCTCCTCCTTCTGTGCTGTGTGGACTGTGGACCTTCCGACTCCACAGACACCAAGTCCCTCCTCCTGCCATTCACAACAAAAAAGACTAAAGATAACTTCTGCCTCTCTGAGAAGCAGTTACTTTACTGTACTAGTTAGAGATATTACTTTACTGTAATAGTTAGAGACATTACTGTAATAGTTAGAGATATTACTTTACTGTAATAGTTAGAGACATTTCTTAACTGTAAGAGTTAGAGATATTACTTTACTGTAATAGTTAGAGACATTACTTTACTGTAATAGTTAGAGATATTACTTTACTGTAATAGTCACAGGCATTACTTTACTGTAATAGTCACAGGCATTACTTTACTGTAATAGTTAGAGACATTACTTTACTGTATTAGTTAGAGGTATTACTTTACTGTAATAGTTACAGGCATTACTTTACTGTAATTGTTTACAGGCATTGTGGTACCACGTACCGCTAGCAGAATGTTAGCCACAACATGCATTGTGGTACCATGTACCGCTAGCAGAATGTTAGCCACAACATGCATTGTGGTACCACGTACCACTAGCAGAATGTTAGCCACAACATGCATTGTGGTACCACGTACCGCTAGCAGAATGTTAGCCACAACATGCATTGTGGTACCACATACCGCTAGCAGAATGTTAGCCACAACATGCATTGGGGTACCACGTACCGCTAGCAGGATGTTAGCCACATCATGCATTCTGGTACCACGTACCGCTAGCAGGATGTTAGCCACAACATGCATTGTGGTACCACGTACCGCTAGCAGAATGTTAGCCACAACATGCATTCTGGTACCACGTACCGCTAGCAGAATGTTAGCCACAACATGCATTGTGGTACCACGTACCTCTAGCAGAATGTTAGCCACAGACTATTATACTAGCACAGCCCTATATCATACCCAGTAACCTAGCCCTGTATCAGACCCAGTAACCCAGCCATATACTATACTACTATTGTCTAGTGTGTGTTTCATGAATGTGCAATGAGCATAAAGAGACACATCTATATCAGGAACGGACTTCTCATTCTAATTCTGAGATATAAGCATCTTATCCCGCATATTATCTTCGGTCCCGTGTGGCTCAGTTGGTAGAGCATGGCGCTTGCAACGCCAGGGTTGTGGGTTCATTCCCCACGGGGGGACCAGGATGAATATGTATGAACTTTTAAGTCGCTCTGGATAAGAGCGTCTGCTAAATGACTTAAATGTTATCCAGCTAGTTGAATTCAATATCTAAACAACGTGACCAGGCTATGTTGATCAAACAGTTGGTGATGGAGAGTGGGGGCTATTCAACAGCCAGGTCACCCGTGATACATGTCCGTATTTGAAGTCCATTTATGTCTGCGGACGTCGGGAGATGACGTGGAAACCAGCCACTAGGGGCAACAGTGAATGCTTTTACCTTCAAGTAGGTTTCGGTTATGCTAGAGCGCAGTGGATAGGGATGTCAGATGTGCCAAAGGTTGGAATCCAGTCGATAGAAAATAGTTTTTGAGGATTTTAGTTTTAAGCCTCTCCCAAACCTTAAATCGTACTTTAACCATTCAGAGTTAATGCCTAACAATAAGATTTTAGTTTTAAGCCTCTCCCAAACCTTAACTCGTACTTTAACCTGTTTGAACTGCAGGGGCAGTATTGAGTAGCCAGATAAAAGGTGCCCATTTCAAACGGCCTCGTACTCAATTCTTGCTCATACAATATGCATATTATTATTACTATTGGATAGAAAACACTCTCTAGTTTCCAAAACCGTTTGAATTATATCTGTGAGTAAAACAGAACTAATTTGGCACAAACTTCCTGACCAGGAAGTGGAAAGTCTGAAATCGAGGCTCTGTTCTACTTCCTGCCTATAAATGGGCATGATACGTATTAGTATACATGCACTTCATAGACCTTCCCCTGGATGTCAAGAGGCAGTGAGAGAAGAAATTTAGTGTTTATCTTGGTCTGAAGTGGAATACAAGCTCTTTGTATGACGTGTCACCCATTTCCTGTTTTCTGGAGAGCGCGAGGAGGCACCTGGATTTGCCTTCTGTTTAGCTGCCGTTATGGACGACTAATATCTCCGGCTTTGATTTTATTTGATAGATGTGACCATATCATCGTAAAGTATGTTTTTTCAATATAGTTTAATCAGATTATTGAAATTTTTGGGGGAGTTTTGCCGTGTTCCGTTCTCTGACTTTGTTGACGATGGAGAGATTCGTGCCACTTGGCTAGTGTGCTTGCTAAATCGAGAGGGAAAGAGGCCGTTCTAAATCCAAACAACGATTGTTCTTGACAAAGGACCCCTTGTCCAACATTCTGATGGAAGATCAGCAAAAGTAAGAAACATTTTATGATGCTATTTCATATATCTGTCGTACATGTGAACTAGTCGTGGGCGCCCAGCTTTTGGGTACTCTAGCTATACCGAAGCTGGATGTCGTAATGAAGTTATTTTTAGAATTCTAACACGGTGATTTCATTAAGAACTAATGGATCTATCATTTCCTATACAACATGTATTTTTTAGTTATGTTTATGAATAGCTATTTGGTCAGAATATGTGTCAGAAAAAGTGTCAGAAAAATATCCGGACGTTGTGGGAAATAGTAGCTACGTTAGCACAATGTATAACCACTGATTTCAGCTCTAAATATGCACATTTTCGAACAAAACATAAGTGTATGTATAACCTGATGTTATAGGACTGTCATCTGATGAAGAATATCAAGGTTAGTCAAAAATTATATATCTTTTACTGGTTTGTTACGATCGCTAACTTTTGCTGCTGGGAAATGGCTTGTGTTTCTGGCTATTGTGGTAAGCTAATATAACGCTATATTGTGTTTTTGCTGTAAAACACTTAATAAATCGGAAATATTGGCTGGAATCACAAGATGCCTGTCTTTCATTTGCTGTACACTATTTTTTTTCCCCAACAATGTTTTATGATGAGTAATTAGGTATTTGACATTGGTGTCTGTAATTATTCCGGCTGCTTCGGTGCAATTTCTGATTGTAGCTGCAATGTAAACTATGATTTATACCTGAAATATGCACAGTTTTCGAACAAAACATAGATTTATTGAATAACATGTTATAAGACTGTCATCTGATGAAATTGTTTGTTGGTTAGTTTGGTTGGTTCTTGGTTAGTTAGTTTGGCTTTGTGCATGCTACCTGTGCTGTGAAAAATGTCTGTCCATTTTTTGTATTTGGTGGTGAGCTAACATAAATATACGTGCTGTTTTCGCTGTAAAACATTTTAAAAATCGGAAGGGTTGGCTGGATTCACAAGATGTGTACCTTTCATTTGCTGTATTGGACTTGTTAATGTGTGAAAGTTAAATATTTGAAAAATATATATTTTGAATTTCGCGCCCTGCACTTGAGCTGGCTGTTGTCATATTGTGGGCGGCCTCGGGCTGCAGCCATAAAAAGTTAACCATTCAGAATTAATGCCTAACAACAAGATTTTAGTTTTAAGCCTCTCCCAAACCTTAACCCGTACCTTAACCATTCAGAGTTAATGCATAACAATAAGATTTTCGGGAATTAATGGCAAAAATTAACCATTTGACATTTGAGCATTATGGAAAAACGTCTACTTCTTACGTGAGACTGTGAGACTTAATTGCTATTCAGAACAGTTCAACTATTCTACCTTGATAGTAAACAGAAACATGACCAAGAATTTGGGCACAATCAGTGGATATGCATTGTTCATGGTTCTGGTTAAATTTGTAACAGAAATTCCATTTTCATTGACAGACTTGAATGGCAGATCATTGATTATTGCAAAAAAAAGCAGGTTAAAACTTCTTGTCAATAGGGGGGCGCTGTTTTCACTTTGGAAAAAATCGTGCCCAATTTAAACGGCCTCATACTCTATTCTAGATCATACAATATGCATATTATTATTACTATTGGATAGAAAACACTCAAGTTTCTAAAACTGTTTGAATTATATCTGTGAGTAAAACAGAACTCATTTGGCACCAAACTTCCAGACAGAAAGTGAAAATTCTGAAAATTGGGCTCTGTTTCAGGGCCTGCCTATTCAACTGGCTTATATTTATCGATCTGTATGCACTTCATACGCCTTCCACTAGATGTCAACAGGCAGTAGAATGTTGAATGGGGTGTCTAATTTGATCTGAGGTCGAAAGAAAGCTTTTGGAGTGGCAGGTCAGGAATTTTCTTTGTCTACCAAGGCGCGAGGCGGAGCTCGACATTAGTTTCTGAAAAGCTTTCGGTATACGACGGCGAATATCTCCGGCTCTGATTTTATTTGATACATGTGATAATAACATCGTAAAGTAGGTTCTCAACCGAGTTTTATCAGTTTATTCAACGTTTATTGGGACTTTTGGAGTTTTCCATTCTTTGCGTCAAGAGAGGATGGGAATGTTATCAACCTTGACTAGCATTGTTGGTGCGAATTTGACAGAAGAAAAGGACATTCTTAAACCAAACAACGATTTATTCTGGTCCAATGACTCCTTGTACAACATTCTGATGGAAGCTCAGCAAAAGTAAGAACAATTTATGATGTTATTTCGTATTTCTGTGGAAAATGTTGATTCCTATTCTCCGCCGTGTTGGTGAGTGCTGTCTCGCAATAACGCAAGCTGTATGTTGTGGTAAAGTTATTTTTAAAAATCTAACATGGCGGTTGCATTAAGAACCAGTGTATCTTTCATTTGCAATACCACAAGTATTTTTATGTAAAGTTTATGATGAGTTCTTTGGTCAGATTAGGTGAGTGTCCAAAATATCTCCGGAGATTCTGGTGAATCGATGCTACGTATTCACAATGTATAACCAGGATTTGTAGCTCTAAATATGCACATTTTCGAACAAAACATAATAGTATTGTATAACATGATGTTATAAGACTGTCATCTGATGAAGTTGTTCAAGGTTAGTGATTAATTTTATCTCTGTTTTGTCGGTTTTGTGAAAGCTATGTTGGCGGTGAGTAAATGGCGTTGGTTGTTTGGCTATTGTGGTGAGCTAATAGAAATACATATTGTGTTTTCGCTGTAAAACACTTTTAAAAAAATCGGAAATATTGGCTGGATTCACAAGATGTTTATCTTTCATTTGCTGTACAACATGTATTTTTCATAAATGTTTTATGATGAGTATTTAGGTATTTCACGTTGCTCTCTGTAGTTATTCTGGCTGTTTTGGTGATATTGTTGATGGTAGCTGAAATGTAAAAATATGATTTATACCTCAAATATGCACATTTTCAGCCATGTATTAGACCCAGTAACCAGCCCTATATTATACCCAGTAACCAGCCCTATATCAAACCCAGTAACCAGCCCTATAT
>NW_026600303.1:299196-389196 GCF_029448725.1 Salvelinus fontinalis | reverse complement strand
GACTGGCACCCTGTTCCCTATGTAGTGCACTACTTTAGACCAGGACCCTATGGCACCCTGTTCCCTATGTAGTGCACTACTTTAGACCAGAGCCCTATGGGGAACGGCACCCTATTCCCTATGTAGTGCACTACTTTAGACCAGAGCCCTATGTGGAACGTCACCCTATTCCCTATCTAGTGCACTACTTTAGACCAGAGCCCTATGGGGAACGGCACCCTATTCCCTATCTAGTGCACTACTTTAGACCAGAGCCCTATGTTGAACGGCACCCTATTCCCTATATAGAGCACTACTTTAGACCAGAGCCCTATGTGGAACGTCACCCTATTCCCTATCTAGTGCACTACTTTAGACCAGAGCCCTATGTTGAACGGCACCCTATTCCCTATATAGAGCACTACTTTAGACCAGGGCCCTATGGGGAACGGCACCCTATTCCCTATCTAGTGCACTACTTTAGACCAGGGCCCTATGGGGAACAGCACCCTATTCCCTATCTAGTGCACTTCTTTTGACCTGAGCTATAAGGACCATTTGGGACTCTATCCATATTGCATCCTATTCTAGGCAGATTGCACTAACACTTCTCATCAAACTACGATTTCACACTTTGTTTAAAGTATCTACAAACAGTGTTGATGCATTATACAAGATATATAGACAGTTGTCATTATAGATATATAGACAGTTGTCATTATAGATATATACAGTTGTCATTATAGATATAGACAGTTGTCATTATAGATATATATACAGTTGTCATTATAGATATAGACAGTTGTCATTATAGATATATATACAGTTGTCATTATAGATATAGACAGTTGTCATTATAGATATGTAGACAGTTGTCATTATAGATATATAGACAGTTGTCATTATAGATATATAGACAGTTGTCATTATAGATATATAGACAGTTGTCATTATAGATTTTTATACAGTTGTCATTATAGATATAGACAGTTGTCATTATAGATATGTAGACAGTTGTCATTATAGATATGTAGACAGTTGTCATTATAGATATATAGACAGTTGTCATTATAGATATATATACAGTTGTCATTATAGATATAGACAGTTGTCATTATAGATATGTAGACAGTTGTCATTATAGATATATAGACAGTTGTCATTATAGATATATAGACAGTTGTCATTATAGATATATAGACAGTTGTCATTATAGATATATAGACAGTTGTCATTATAGATATATAGACAGTTGTCATTATAGATATATACAGTTGTCATTATAGATATAGACAGTTGTCATTATAGATATAGACAGTTGTCATTATAGATATATAGACAGTTGTCATTATAGATATATAGACAGTTGTCATTATAGATATATAGACAGTTGTCATTATAGATATAGACAGTTGTCATTATAGATATAGACAGTTGTCATTATAGATATAGACAGTTGTCATTATAGATATATAGACAGTTGTCATTATAGATATATAGACAGTTGTCATTATAGATATAGACAGTTGTCATTATAGATGTATAGACAGTTGTCATTATAGATATATAGACAGTTGTCATTATAGATATAGACAGTTGTCATTATAGATATAGACAGTTGTCATTATAGATATAGACAGTTGTCATTATAGATATAGACAGTTGTCATTATAGATATAGACAGTTGTCATTATAGATATATAGACAGTTGTCATTATAGATATATAGACAGTTGTCATTATAGATATAGACAGTTGTCATTATAGATATATAGACAGTTGTCATTATAGATATAGACAGTTGTCATTATAGATATATAGACAGTTGTCATTATAGATATAGACAGTTGTCATTATAGATATAGACAGTTGTCATTATAGATATATATACAGTTGTCATTATAGATATATAGACAGTTGTCATTATAGATATATAGACAGTTGTCATTATAGATATAGACAGTTGTCATTATAGATATAGACAGTTGTCATTATAGATATATAGACAGTTGTCATTATAGATGTATAGACAGTTGTCATTATAAGTTGTCATTATAGATATATAGACAGTTGTCATTATAAGTTGTCATTATAGATATATAGACAGTTGTCATTATTGATATAGACAGTTGTCATTATAGATATATAGACAGTTGTCATTATAGATATAGACAGTTGTCATTATAGATATAGACAGTTGTCATTATAGATATATAGACAGTTGTCATTATAGATATATAGACAGTTGTCATTATAGATATAGACAGTTGTCATTATAGATATAGACAGTTGTCATTATAGATATAGACAGTTGTCATTATAGATATAGACAGTTGTCATTATAGATGTATAGACAGTTGTCATTATAGATATATAGACAGTTGTCATTATAGATATAGACAGTTGTCATTATAGATATATAGACAGTTGTCATTATAGATGTATAGACAGTTGTCATTATAGATGTATAGACAGTTGTCATTATAGATGTATAGACAGTTGTCATTATAAGTTGTCATTATAGATATATAGACAGTTGTCATTATAGATGTATAGACAGTTGTCATTATAGATGTATAGACAGTTGTCATTATAAGTTGTCATTATAGATATATAGACAGTTGTCATTATAGATATAGACAGTTGTCATTATAGATATAGACAGTTGTCAATATAGATATAGACAGTTGTCAATATAGATATAGACAGTTGTCATTATAGATATAGACAGTTGTCATTATAGATATAGACAGTTGTCATTATAGATGTATAGACAGTTGTCATTATAGATATAGACAGTTGTCATTATAGATATAGACAGTTGTCATTATAGATATATTGACAGTTGTCATTATTGATATAGACAGTTGTCATTATAGATATATAGACAGTTGTCATTATAGATATAGACAGTTGTCATTATAGATATAGACAGTTGTCATTATAGATATATATACAGTTGTCATTATAGATATATAGACAGTTGTCATTATAGATATATAGACAGTTGTCATTATAGATATAGACAGTTGTCATTATAGATATAGACAGTTGTCATTATAGATATATAGACAGTTGTCATTATAGATGTATAGACAGTTGTCATTATAAGTTGTCATTATAGATATATAGACAGTTGTCATTATAAGTTGTCATTATAGATATATAGACAGTTGTCATTATTGATATAGACAGTTGTCATTATAGATATAGACAGTTGTCAATATAGATATAGACAGTTGTCAATATAGATATAGACAGTTGTCATTATAGATATAGACAGTTGTCATTATAGATATAGACAGTTGTCATTATAGATGTATAGACAGTTGTCATTATAGATATAGACAGTTGTCATTATAGATATAGACAGTTGTCATTATAGATATATTGACAGTTGTCATTATTGATATAGACAGTTGTCATTATAGATATATAGACAGTTGTCATTATAGATATAGACAGTTGTCATTATAGATATAGACAGTTGTCATTATAGATATATATACAGTTGTCATTATAGATATATAGACAGTTGTCATTATAGATATATAGACAGTTGTCATTATAGATATAGACAGTTGTCATTATAGATATAGACAGTTGTCATTATAGATATATAGACAGTTGTCATTATAGATGTATAGACAGTTGTCATTATAAGTTGTCATTATAGATATATAGACAGTTGTCATTATAAGTTGTCATTATAGATATATAGACAGTTGTCATTATTGATATAGACAGTTGTCATTATAGATATATAGACAGTTGTCATTATAGATATAGACAGTTGTCATTATAGATATAGACAGTTGTCATTATAGATATATAGACAGTTGTCATTATAGATATATAGACAGTTGTCATTATAGATATAGACAGTTGTCATTATAGATATAGACAGTTGTCATTATAGATATATAGACAGTTGTCATTATAGATGTATAGACAGTTGTCATTATAAGTTGTCATTATAGATATATAGACAGTTGTCATTATAAGTTGTCATTATAGATATATAGACAGTTGTCATTATTGATATAGACAGTTGTCATTATAGATATATAGACAGTTGTCATTATAGATATAGACAGTTGTCATTATAGATATAGACAGTTGTCATTATAGATATATAGACAGTTGTCATTATAGATATATAGACAGTTGTCATTATAGATATAGACAGTTGTCATTATAGATATAGACAGTTGTCATTATAGATATAGACAGTTGTCATTATAGATATAGACAGTTGTCATTATAGATGTATAGACAGTTGTCATTATAGATATATAGACAGTTGTCATTATAGATATAGACAGTTGTCATTATAGATATATAGACAGTTGTCATTATAGATGTATAGACAGTTGTCATTATAGATGTATAGACAGTTGTCATTATAGATGTATAGACAGTTGTCATTATAAGTTGTCATTATAGATATATAGACAGTTGTCATTATAGATGTATAGACAGTTGTCATTATAGATGTATAGACAGTTGTCATTATAAGTTGTCATTATATATATATAGACAGTTGTCATTATAGATATAGACAGTTGTCATTATAGATATAGACAGTTGTCAATATAGATATAGACAGTTGTCAATATAGATATAGACAGTTGTCATTATAGATATAGACAGTTGTCATTATAGATATAGACAGTTGTCATTATAGATGTATAGACAGTTGTCATTATAGATATAGACAGTTGTCATTATAGATATAGACAGTTGTCATTATAGATATAGACAGTTGTCATTATAGATATAGACAGTTGTCATTATAGATATAGACAGTTGTCATTATAGATGTATAGACAGTTGTCATTATAGATATAGACAGTTGTCATTATAGATATAGACAGTTGTCATTATAGATATATTGACAGTTGTCATTATTGATATAGACAGTTGTCATTATAGATATAGACAGTTGTCATTATAGATATATAGACAGTTGTCACTATAGATGTATAGACAGTTGTCATTATAGATGTATAGACAGTTGTCATTATAGATATATAGACAGTTGTCATTATAAGTTGTCATTATAGATATATAGACAGTTGTCATTATAAGTTGTCATTATAGATATATAGACAGTTGTCATTATAGATATAGACAGTTGTCATTATAGATATAGACAGTTGTCATTATAGATATATAGACAGTTGTCATTATAGATATATAGACAGTTGTCATTATAGATATAGACAGTTGTCATTATAGATATAGACAGTTGTCATTATAGATATAGACAGTTGTCATTATAGATGTATAGACAGTTGTCATTATAGATATATAGACAGTTGTCATTATAGATATAGACAGTTGTCATTGTAGATATATAGACAGTTGTCATTATAGATGTATAGACAGTTGTCATTATAGATGTATAGACAGTTGTCATTATAGATGTATAGACAGTTGTCATTATAAGTTGTCATTATAGATATATAGACAGTTGTCATTATAGATGTATAGACAGTTGTCATTATAGATGTATAGACAGTTGTCATTATAAGTTGTCATTATAGATATATAGACAGTTGTCATTATAGATATAGACAGTTGTCATTATAGATATAGACAGTTGTCAATATAGATATAGACAGTTGTCAATATAGATATAGACAGTTGTCATTATAGATATAGACAGTTGTCATTATAGATATAGACAGTTGTCATTATAGATGTATAGACAGTTGTCATTATAGATATAGACAGTTGTCATTATAGATATAGACAGTTGTCATTATAGATATATTGACAGTTGTCATTATTGATATAGACAGTTGTCATTATAGATATAGACAGTTGTCATTAAAGATATATAGACAGTTGTCATTATAGATGTATAGACAGTTGTCATTATAGATGTATAGACAGTTGTCATTATAGATATATAGACAGTTGTCATTATAGATATAGACAGTTGTCATTATAGATATAGACAGTTGTCATTATAGATATAGACAGTTGTCATTATAGATATAGACAGTTGTCATTATAGATGTATAGACAGTTGTCATTATAGATATATAGACAGTTGTCATTATAGATATAGACAGTTGTCATTATAGATATATAGACAGTTGTCATTATAGATGTATAGACAGTTGTCATTATAGATGTATAGACAGTTGTCATTATAGATGTATAGACAGTTGTCATTATAAGTTGTCATTATAGATATATAGACAGTTGTCATTATAGATGTATAGACAGTTGTCATTATAGATGTATAGACAGTTGTCATTATAAGTTGTCATTATAGATATATAGACAGTTGTCATTATAGATATAGACAGTTGTCATTATAGATATAGACAGTTGTCAATATAGATATAGACAGTTGTCAATATAGATATAGACAGTTGTCATTATAGATATAGACAGTTGTCATTATAGATGTATAGACAGTTGTCATTATAGATATAGACAGTTGTCATTATAGATATAGACAGTTGTCATTATAGATATATTGACAGTTGTCATTATTGATATAGACAGTTGTCATTATAGATATAGACAGTTGTCATTATAGATATATAGACAGTTGTCATTATAGATGTATAGACAGTTGTCATTATAGATGTATAGACAGTTGTCATTATAGATATATAGACAGTTGTCATTATAGATATATAGACAGTTGTCATTATAGATATATAGACAGTTGTCATTATAGATAGACAGTTGTCATTATAGATAGACAGTTGTCATTATAGATATAGACAGTTGTCATTATAGATATAGACAGTTGTCATTATAGATATAGACAGTTGTCATTATAGATATACAGTTGTCATTATAGATATATACACAGTTGTCATTATAGATATATAGACAGTTGTCATTATAGATATAGACAGTTGTCATTATAGATATATAGACAGTTGTCATTATAGATATATAGACAGTTGTCATTATTGATATAGACAGTTGTCATTATAGATATAGACAGTTGTCATTATAGATATATAGACAGTTGTCACTATAGATGTATAGACAGTTGTCATTATAGATGTATAGACAGTTGTCATTATAGATATATAGACAGTTGTCATTATAGATATAGACAGTTGTCATTATAGATATAGACAGTTGTCATTATAGATATAGACAGTTGTCATTATAGATATAGACAGTTGTCATTATAGATATATAGACAGTTGTCATTATAGATGTATAGACAGTTGTCATTATAAGTTGTCATTATAGATATATAGACAGTTGTCATTATAAGTTGTCATTATAGATATATAGACAGTTGTCATTATAGATATAGACAGTTGTCATTATAGATATAGACAGTTGTCATTATAGATATATAGACAGTTGTCATTATAGATATATAGACAGTTGTCATTATAGATATAGACAGTTGTCATTATAGATATAGACAGTTGTCATTATAGATATAGACAGTTGTCATTATAGATATAGACAGTTGTCATTATAGATATATAGACAGTTGTCATTATAGATATAGACAGTTGTCATTGTAGATATATAGACAGTTGTCATTATAGATGTATAGACAGTTGTCATTATAGATGTATAGACAGTTGTCATTATAGATGTATAGACAGTTGTCATTATAAGTTGTCATTATAGATATATAGACAGTTGTCATTATAGATGTATAGACAGTTGTCATTATAGATGTATAGACAGTTGTCATTATAAGTTGTCATTATAGATATATAGACAGTTGTCATTATAGATATAGACAGTTGTCATTATAGATATAGACAGTTGTCAATATAGATATAGACAGTTGTCAATATAGATATAGACAGTTGTCATTATAGATATAGACAGTTGTCATTATAGATATAGACAGTTGTCATTATAGATGTATAGACAGTTGTCATTATAGATATAGACAGTTGTCATTATAGATATAGACAGTTGTCATTATAGATATATTGACAGTTGTCATTATTGATATAGACAGTTGTCATTATAGATATAGACAGTTGTCATTAAAGATATATAGACAGTTGTCATTATAGATGTATAGACAGTTGTCATTATAGATGTATAGACAGTTGTCATTATAGATATATAGACAGTTGTCATTATAGATATAGACAGTTGTCATTATAGATATAGACAGTTGTCATTATAGATATAGACAGTTGTCATTATAGATATAGACAGTTGTCATTATAGATGTATAGACAGTTGTCATTATAGATATATAGACAGTTGTCATTATAGATATAGACAGTTGTCATTATAGATATATAGACAGTTGTCATTATAGATGTATAGACAGTTGTCATTATAGATGTATAGACAGTTGTCATTATAGATGTATAGACAGTTGTCATTATAAGTTGTCATTATAGATATATAGACAGTTGTCATTATAGATGTATAGACAGTTGTCATTATAGATGTATAGACAGTTGTCATTATAAGTTGTCATTATAGATATATAGACAGTTGTCATTATAGATATAGACAGTTGTCATTATAGATATAGACAGTTGTCAATATAGATATAGACAGTTGTCAATATAGATATAGACAGTTGTCATTATAGATATAGACAGTTGTCATTATAGATGTATAGACAGTTGTCATTATAGATATAGACAGTTGTCATTATAGATATAGACAGTTGTCATTATAGATATATTGACAGTTGTCATTATTGATATAGACAGTTGTCATTATAGATATAGACAGTTGTCATTATAGATATATAGACAGTTGTCATTATAGATGTATAGACAGTTGTCATTATAGATGTATAGACAGTTGTCATTATAGATATATAGACAGTTGTCATTATAGATATATAGACAGTTGTCATTATAGATATATAGACAGTTGTCATTATAGATAGACAGTTGTCATTATAGATAGACAGTTGTCATTATAGATATAGACAGTTGTCATTATAGATATAGACAGTTGTCATTATAGATATAGACAGTTGTCATTATAGATATACAGTTGTCATTATAGATATATACACAGTTGTCATTATAGATATATAGACAGTTGTCATTATAGATATAGACAGTTGTCATTATAGATATATAGACAGTTGTCATTATAGATATATAGACAGTTGTCATTATAGATAGACAGTTGTCATTATAGATATATAGACAGTTGTCATTATAGATATATAGACAGTTGTCATTATTGATATAGACAGTTGTCATTATTAATATATACAGTTGTCATTATAGATATATAGACAGTTGTCATTATAGATATATAGACAGTTGTCATTATAGATATATAGACAGTTGTCATTATAGATATAGACAGTTGTCATTATAGATATAGACAGTTGTCATTATAGATATAGACAGTTGTCATTATAGATATAGACAGTTGTCATTATAGATATAGACAGTTGTCATTATAGATATATAGACAGTTGTCATTATAGATAGACAGTTGTCATTATAGATATATAGACAGTTGTCATTATTGATATAGACAGTTGTCATTATAGATATATAGACAGTTGTCATTATAGATATGGACAGTTGTCATTATAGATATAGACAGTTGTCATTATAGATGTATAGACAGTTGTCGTTATAGATATAGACAGTTGTCATTATAGATATATAGACAGTTGTCATTATAGATGTATAGACAGTTGTCATTATAGATATAGACAGTTGTCATTATAGATATATAGACAGTTGTCATTATAGATGTATAGACAGTTGTCATTATAGATATAGACAGTTGTCATTATAGATATAGACAGTTGTCATTATAGATGTATAGACAGTTGTCATTATAGATATACAGTTGTCATTATAGATATATAGACAGTTGTCATTATAGATGTATAGACAGTTGTCATTATAGATATATAGACAGTTGTCATTATAGATATAGACAGTTATCATTATAGATATAGACAGTTGTCATTATAGATATAGACAGTTGTCATTATAGATATATTGACAGTTGTCATTATTGATATAGACAGTTGTCATTATAGATATAGACAGTTGTCATTATAGATATACAGTGATCCCTCGCCACTTCGCGGTTCACTTATCGCGGATTCGCTATTTCGCGGATTTTCATAATGCATTTTTTATTTTTTTTTGGTGCATTGTGCTCTGCATTCTGATTCGCTAAAAACTCACTCCCGCTTCTTGTATCAAAACATGCTACGAATTGTGCTATCATTTTGTCGTCTCGTGCAGTTATGTGTACGTACATAAAACAGCTTGGCAAATTTACATTAAGTTGGCCAAATTATCTTGTAATTTCGAACATCTCCTTAACCCATAATGTCGACGAAACGCTCTGAAGAGCAGTGAAACGGCCTACACGTGAGTCACTGTATTTGTATACATGTAATAGTTGCTAATTGTAAAAAAAAAAAAAGTTTTCTATTTCGCGGATTTCACTTATCGCGGGTCATTTTCGGAACGTAACCCCCGCGATAAACGAGGGATTACTGTATAGACAGTTGTCATTATAGATGTATAGACAGTTGTCATTATAGATGTATAGACAGTTGTCATTATAGATATATAGACAGTTGTCATTATAGATATATAGACAGTTGTCATTATAGATATATAGACAGTTGTCATTATAGATATAGACAGTTGTCATTATAGATATAGACAGTTGTCATTATAGATATAGACAGTTGTCATTATAGATATACAGTTGTCATTATAGATATATACACAGTTGTCATTATAGATATATAGACAGTTGTCATTATAGATATAGACAGTTGTCATTATAGATATATAGACAGTTGTCATTATCGATATATAGACAGTTGTCATTATAGATAGACAGTTGTCATTATAGATATATAGACAGTTGTCATTATAGATATATAGACAGTTGTCATTATAGATAGACAGTTGTCATTATAGATATATAGACAGTTGTCATTATAGATATATAGACAGTTGTCATTATAGATAGACAGTTGTCATTATTGATATAGACAGTTGTCATTATTGATATATACAGTTGTCATTATAGATATATAGACAGTTGTCATTATAGATATATAGACAGTTGTCATTATAGATATATAGACAGTTGTCATTATAGATATAGACAGTTGTCATTATAGATATAGACAGTTGTCATTATAGATATAGACAGTTGTCATTATAGATATAGACAGTTGTCATTATAGATATAGACAGTTGTCATTATAGATATAGACAGTTGTCATTATAGATATAGACAGTTGTCATTATAGATATAGACAGTTGTCATTATAGATATATAGACAGTTGTCATTATAGATATGTACACAGTTGTCATTATTGATATAGACAGTTGTCATTATAGATATAGACAGTTGTCATTATAGATATAGACAGTTGTCATTATAGATATAGACAGTTGTCATTATAGATATAGACAGTTGTCATTATAGATATAGACAGTTGTCATTATAGATATATAGACAGTTGTCATTATAGATGTATAGACAGTTGTCATTATAGATATAGACAGTTGTCATTATAGATATAGACAGTTGTCATTATAGATATATAGACAGTTGTCATTATAGATATATAGACAGTTGTCATTATAGATATACAGTTGTCATTATAGATATATAGACAGTTGTCATTATAGATGTATAGACAGTTGTCATTATAGATATATAGACAGTTGTCATTATAGATATAGACAGTTGTCATTATAGATATATAGACAGTTGTCATTATAGATATAGACAGTTGTCATTATAGATATATAGACAGTTGTCATTATAGAGATATACACAGTTGTCATTATAGATATATAGACAGTTGTCATTATAGATGTATAGACAGTTGTCATTATAGATGTATAGACAGTTGTCATTATAGATATATAGACAGTTGTCATTATAGAGATATAGACAGTTGTCATTATAGATATATACACAGTTGTCATTATAGATATAGACAGTTGTCATTATAGATATAGACAGTTGTCATTATAGATATATAGACAGTTGTCATTATAGATATAGACAGTTGTCATTATAGATATAGACAGTTGTCATTATAGATATAGACAGTTGTCATTATAGATATAGACAGTTGTCATTATAGATATATATACAGTTGTCATTATAGATATATAGACAGTTGTCATTATAGATATATAGACAGTTGTCATTATAGATATATACACAGTTGTCATTATAGATGTATAGACAGTTGTCATTATAGATATAGACAGTTGTCATTATAGATATAGACAGTTGTCATTATAGATATAGACAGTTGTCATTATAGATATATACACAGTTGTCATTATAGATATAGACAGTTGTCATTATAGATATATACACAGTTGTCATTATAGATATAGACAGTTGTCATTATAGATATAGACAGTTGTCATTATAGATATAGACAGTTGTCATTATAGATATATACACAGTTGTCATTATAGATATAGACAGTTGTCATTATAGATATATACACAGTTGTCATTATAGATATAGACAGTTGTCATTATAGATATATACACAGTTGTCATTATAGATATAGACAGTTGTCATTATAGATATATACACAGTTGTCATTATAGATATAGACAGTTGTCATTATAGATATATACACAGTTGTCATTATAGATATAGACAGTTGTCATTATAGATATATACACAGTTGTCATTATAGATATAGACAGTTGTCATTATAGATATATAGACAGTTGTCATTATAGATATATAGACAGTTGTCATTATAGATATATAGACAGTTGTCATTATAGATATATAGACAGTTGTCATTATAGATATATAGACAGTTGTCATTATAGATATATAGACAGTTGTCATTATAGATATATAGACAGTTGTCATTATAGATATAGACAGTTGTCATTATAGATATATACACAGTTGTCATTATAGATATAGACAGTTGTCATTATAGATATAGACAGTTGTCATTATAGATATAGACAGTTGTCATTATAGATATAGACAGTTGTCATTATAGATATAGACAGTTGTCATTATAGATATATAGACAGTTGTTATTTCTGCCATAAAAACACCCCGTGTTTCAATTAAATGTAACTTTATTAGCATGGGAAACATATGTTAACATTGCCAAAGCAAATGAAGTAGATAATGTACAACAGTGAAATAAACAATAAAAATGAACAGTAAACATCACACTCACAGAACTTCCAAAAGAATAAAGACACTCAAATGTCATATTATGTCTAAATACAGTGTTGTAACGATGTACAAATGGTTAAAGTACAAAAGGGAAAATAAATATGCATAAATATGGCTTGAATTTACAATGGTGTTTGTTCTTCACTGGTTGACCTTTTCTTGTGGCAACAGGTCACACATCTTGCTGCTGTGATGGAACACTGTGGTATTTCACCCAGTAGATATGAGAGTTTATCAAAATTGAGTTTGTTTAAAAATTCTTTGTGGGTCTGTGTAATCTGAGGGAAATATGTGTCTCTAATATGGTCATACATTGGGCAGGAGGTTAGGAAGTGCAGCTCAGTTTCCACCTCATTTTGTGGGCAGTGAGCACATAGCCTGTCTTCTCTTGAGAGCCAGGTCTGCCTACGGCAGTCTTTCTCAATAGCAAGGCTATGCTCACTGGGTCTGTACATATCCAAAGCTTTCCTTAAGTTTGGGTCAGTCACAGTGGTCAGGTATTCTGCCACTGTGTACTCTCTGTTTAGGGACAAATAGCATTACAGTTTGCTCAGTTTTTTTGTCAATTCTTTCCAATGTGTCAAGTAATTATCTTTTTGTTTTCTCATGATTTGGTTGGGTCTAATTGTGTTTCTGTCCTAGGGCTCTGTGGGGTCTGTTTGTGTTTGTGAACAGAGCCCTAGGACCAGCTTGCTTAGGGGACTCTTCTCCAGGTTCATCTCTCTGTAGGTGATGGCTTTGTTATGGAAGGTTGGGGAATCGCTTCCTTTTAGGTGGTTGTAGATTTTAACAGCGCTTTTCTGGATTTTGATAATGAGCAGGTATGGGCCTCTGTCTGTTTCTTTCTCTCTGTGTTTCTCTCGCTCTGTGTTTCTCTCTCTCTCTCTCTCTCTCTCCCTTGCTCTCATTCTCTCCCGCTCTCTCTTGCTTAGCCTAGTCCTCATCACCACAGCAGACTAGACCCCATCACCCTAGACCCAATCACCTATGGAGCCTAGTCCTAATCACCCCAGCAGACTAGACCCCAGCAGGAGAGACCCCATCACCCCAGCAGCCTAGACACATACACCTCAGCACCCTAGACCCCATCACGCCAGAAGGCTAGACCCCATCACCCCAGCAGGCTAGACCCCATCACCCCAGCAGCCTAGACCCCATCACCATAGCAGACTAGACTCCATCACCCCAGCAGGAGACCCCAGCAGACTAGACCCCATCACCCCAGCAGACTAGACCCCATCACCCCAGCAGACTAGACTCCATCACCCCAGCAGGAGACCCCATCACCCCAGCAGACTAGACCACATCACCCCAGCAAACTAGACTCCATCATCCCAGCAGACTAGACCCCATCACCCCAGCAGACAAGACCCCATCACCACACCACCCATCACCCCAGCACCCATCACCCCAGCAGCCTAGACCCCATCACCCCAGCAGGCTAGACCACATCACCCCAGCACCCATCACCCCAGCAGCCTAGACCCCATCACCCCAGCAGGCTAGACCCCATCACCATGGCAGACTAGTCCTCATCACCCCAGCAGCATAGACCCCATCACCCTAGACCCCATCACCCCAGCAGCATAGACCCCATCAAGTTCATCTCTCTGTAGGTGATGGCTTTGAGAGCGAGAGAGAATGAGAGCAAGAGAGAGAGAGCAAGAGAGAGAGAGAAACACAGAGAGAGAGAAATACAGAGAGATAGGCTGTCTACTTCGAAGAAACTTAAATATGAAATATATTTTGATTTGTTTAACACTTTTTTGGTTACTACATGAATCCATATGTGTTATTTCATAGTTTTGATGTCTTCACTATTATTCTACAATGTAGAAAATAATAAAAATAAAGAAAAACCCTTGGAATGAGTAGGTGTGTCCAAACTTTTGACTGGTACTGTATTTGAACGAATTAAAATTGTAACTGAACAAAGTTAATTGAAGTAAAACAGTTAAGAAACAATGTTATCTCCGTTAGACAAATATGCAACGCTATTTAGCTATTACTTATCTACATTACATCTATAAAGGCTACACTGATATATATATATTCTAGGCTATTTGACTACGGCTGAACGAACGGGACTATTGAACAGCAGATAACATTTCCATTCAAATAGACGCTGAGATTAAACGACAAAATGCTGCCCGGTGTCTAATAACCAAATGATATGTGTTTGAAACCGTTACGCGCCGAAAGAACCACGAGACACGGTCAATCATTTCATTTCAAGGTTTTAGGATGATATTCTATGATTCTGTCTCTACATCTAATAAACGTGTCAGATGAAAACTAGAATATAATAAACCTGTAGATTAAATCAATGTTAGATTATTATATTTCTGTTTCATAATATATTCCCGTAGCCTATTTTACGCACCTTTCGTTCCAATAATAGCCTACCCGGTTGCGCATGAATATAAACCGCAATTCCATTGGCTAGATCATAGATTATTTTCAAATAATATTTTACTCATATTAATAAAATATTTGTACTAAGTATTTTCATAAAGAGACATTGCCTAATTTAGCAGGCATCCTTGTTGCATCAGGGCTACAGCAAGTCTCACCAGATGATCCAGCCTCTAGTGACTTCTCTCCACCAAATACACACAGCGTAATAAAAGACAAGCTAAGAAGAGAGTGAATGAATGAAGAAAAAAATGGCACTTACACTGAAAAGAGGCAGAAATTCCCACCATGCGTTACGGTGTTGAGGGTAAAATAATAATTTCCAGTCAGTCTCTGACTCCAGTCCACTCGATGTGTTAGAATGACGAATGTTTCTCGGTCCAGTCTATTAGATTACGGCTCCAAAGTCAGAACGGTCCGTCAGAACTTCAGAACACACCAGCAAAACCGCAGCGTGGCAAAGATCCTTCATTCAGTGGACAGAATTCTGGATGGAACGACACCTAACGGGTGTTCGAGTTGAGCGCAGCCACAGAAAACACCGAGATGATGCGAGGCTCCAAAAAATAAACTACCGCTACTATTCTGCTTTCTGTAATTGAAAGCCTTTTTGTCTTCTGAAAATGTTGATAATTTCGTTTATAGATATAGGGTAGTCTAGATTAGAGATGAATGACCACACGTTCGGATTTGCCTTTTTATACGTCTCGCGTGCCTGCCGGTTGTGTATCGGTTGCCGTTCGAACGAGGAGTAGGATAGTGGTGCTTCCTTCGCCTGCAGCTGGGTTCGGTCGGTCGGTCGGTCGGCGGAGCTCCAGGACCCAGGTGGAGGGAGGCCAGGAGGTGTGGGCGGGCTCCCAGCGGTGGGAGGCGGCGCGGGTGACAGGCTGAGGTAGCAGCTCCAACAGGCTGAGGCGTCTGTCCTAAAACAGGTTGTAGAGGTCAAGTAGAAGTGTATAACAACGATAGACTAGTGGGGTGTGTTATAGGCAAGAGGCAGTTGTCCGGGTTATTTTATTGCCCTCTCGTTTAGAAGAGGATATGAGCTCTGCCTCTAGCTGAGGAGTGGCTGTGTTCCGTCTGTCTCTGACTGTTCTTCGCAAGAGTGCGAGTCAAGTAGGTACGCGCACAGATAGTGGTCTGCCCAATGATGTGTAAACCCTGGAATGCGGTTTATGTATTGGCCAGTGAGAAGCTTTGACTTGAAGCCACGGTCGGCCATGTTGGTACTCCCCGTTAGGAGCAATCCTCCACATTAATGAATGGAATTCCACAGTATTTCAAAAAAATGTTTCTCATTTTTCTCAATGTATTTCATTTTTGCTGTTGTTGTAGTCATTTTTTTTTAAATTTAACTCATAAAATAGTTTATAAAGTATGCATTAAGCTGTCGGTAATAGAATAATGTTTTTTATTTTTTACAACTTTTGGGGAGAACCAAGATGGAGACCAGGGCGCCCCCTGTCAGTCCCAGTGGTTGGGGAGAACCAAGATGGAGACCAGGTATCTTCAACACGACGCCCCCTGTCAGTCCCAGTGGTTGGGGAGAACCAAGATGGAGACCAGGTATCTTCAACACGGCGCCCCCTGTCAGTCCCAGTGGTTGGGGAGAACCAAGATGGAGACCAGGTATCTTCAACACGGCGCCCCCTGTCAGTCCCAGTGGTTGGGCAGAACCAAGATGGAGACCAGGTATCTTCAACACGGCGCCCCCTGTCAGTCCCAGTGGTTGGGGAGAACCAAGATGGAAACCAGGTATCTTCAACACGGCGCCCCCTGTCAGTCCCAGTGGTTGGGGAGAACCAAGATGGAGACCAGGTATCTTCAACACGGCGCCCCCTGTCAGTCCCAGTGGTTGGGGAGAACCAAGATGGAGACCAGGTATCTTCAACACGGCGCCCCCTGTCAGCCCCAGTGGTTGGGGAGAACCAAGATGGAGACCAGGTATCTTCAACACGGCGCCCCCTGTCAGTCCCAGTGGTTGGGGAGAACCAAGATGGAGACCAGGTATCTTCAACACGGCGGCCCGTCAGTCCCTGTGGTTGGGCAGAACCAAGATGGAGACGAGGTATCCTCCCTCTCCCACGTGATCTTTTGGGTGGTGGTCTCATTTATTTTTTATTTATTTCACCTTTATTTAACCAGGTAGGCTAGTTGAGAACACCTTTATTTAATCAGGTAGGCCGGTTGAGAACAAGTTCTCATTTACAACTGTAACCTGGCCAAGATCAAGCAAAGCAGTGTGACACAAACAACAACACAGAGTTACACATGGAATGAGTGCTATTGAAGTAAAATCATGGATATTATTAAAACCAGTAGATTTGGGCTGATATGCAGACTGGACACCGAGGGCCTGGGGCCTCATTTATCCAGACCGGACACCGGGGACCTGGGGCCTCATTTACCCAGACCGGACACCGGGGGCCTCATTTACCCAGACCGGACACCGGGGACCTGGGGCCTCATTTACCCAGACCGGACACCGGGGGCCTCATTTATCCAGACTGGACACCGAGGGCCTGGGGCCTCATTTACCCAGACTGGACACCGGGGACCTGGGGCCTCATTTACCCAGACCGGACACCGGGGGCCTCATTTACCCAGACCGGACACCGGGGACCTGGGGCCTCATTTACCCAGACCGGACACCGGGGGCCTCATTTATCCAGACTGGACACCGAGGGCCTGGGGCCTCATTTACCCAGACTGGACACCGGGGACCTGGGGCCTCATTTACCCAGACCGGACACCGGGGGCCTCATTTACCCAGACCGGACACCGGGGACCTGGGGCCTCATTTACCCAGACCGCACACCGGGGGCCTCATTTATCCAGACTGGACACCGAGGACCTGGGGCCTCATTTACCCAGACCGGACACCGGGGGCCTGATTTATCCAGACTGGACACCGGGGGCCTGGGGCCTCATTTATCCAGACCGGACACCGAGGGCCTGGGGCCCCATTTACCCAGACTGGACACCGGGGGCCTCATTACAAGTCCAGATCCTGTCATGATGCAGTGACCCTTGTGCTTCCAGGTATGTTTTTAATGTGTGAAGAAATGCATACGTTGTGTCCATCTTCCAGTAATAAATAAGACCCAAAAGCCCCTGTGTCTGTCATCCATCTGACCAGCATTATATAGGTAACACTCACCACTAAACCATCCATCCTCAACAGCTCCCTACTGTAGGTGTACAGGCAAGCATTGCTGTTCTGCAGAATGAACGAGTCTTTTCACCTGGCCACCTGGCCACCACATTCAGCAGTGTGTTTTGTGCATCACATAACCACCTGCACATTAAGAGTGGAAACCTTTTCTGTTCACATAGTTGAACTGGTTTTGGGATGGTTATTTTTACGGCGATGTGGGTGGCGTCCACGCCTCCGTTCGTATTTGATAGAATCACGGCAAAGAAACCCCTCTTGACTTCAAACTGTTGTGCCGTGGTGTATGGAAATTGTACACTAAGACTTTTCTGGTATTTAAACAGTAAAACACTGTAGAATGTACAGAAAAATACCGTAACAATTAATCAAATCAAATTGTATTTGTCACATACACATTTAATAATGTTTACATACTGTTTGTTGCATTACTCATCTCATATGTATATATTCTATCCTACTGTATCCTAGTCTATGCTGCTCTGACATCGCTCATCCAAATATTCATGTATTCTTAATTCACCATTCCTTTACTTTAGATTGTTCGATATTACATGTTAGATATTACTGCACTGTTGGAGCTAGAAACACCAGCATTTAGTTAGATATTACTGAACTGTTGGAGCTAGGAACACAAGCATTTAGTTAGATATGGTCCCGTGTGGCTCAGTTGGTAGAGCATGGCGCTTGCAACGCCAGGGTTGTGGGTTCAATTCCCACGGGGGGACCAGGGTTCAATTCCCATGGTGGGACCAGGATGAATATGTATAAACTTTCCAATTTGTAAGTCGCTCTGGATAAGAGCGTCTGCTAAATGACTTAAATGTAGATATTACTGAACTGTTGGAGCTAGAAACACAAGCATTTAGTTAGATACTACTGCACTGTTGGAGCTAGGAACGCCAGCATTTAGTTAAATATTACTGCACTGTTGGAGCTAGAAACACAAGCATTTAGTTAGATACTACTGCACTGTTGGAGCTAGGAACACAAGCGTTTAGTTAGATATTACTGCACTGTTGGAGCTAGGAACACAAGCATTTCGCTACACCCGCAATAATATCTCCTAAAGTGACATTATTAAAGTGACTAGTGTTCCATTTATTAAAGTGGCCAATGATATTACCTCTGTATATAGGCAGCAGACTCTCTGTGATAGTGATGGCTGTTTAACAGTCTGATGGCATTGAGATAGAAGCTGTTTTTCAGTCTCTCGGTCCCTGCTTTGATGCACCTGTACTGACCTCTCCTTCTGGATGATAGCGGGGTGAACAGGCAGTGGCTCGGGTGGTTGTTGTCCTTGATCTTTTTTGGCCTTCCTGTGACATCGGGTGCTGTAGGTGTCCTGGAGGGCAGGTAGTTTGCCCCAGGTGATGCGTTGTGCAGACCTCACTACCCTCTGGAGAGCCCTTAGAACATTGTTGGTTAACTTCTTTCAGCTAGGGGCAGACATTTTATGTTTGGAAAAATAAGGTAAACGGACTATTTCTCAGGTCCAGATGCATATAATTGACATATTAGGATAGAAAACTCTAAAGTTTCCAAAACTGTCAAAATATTGTCTGTGAGTATAACAGAACTGATTTTGCAGGCGATAACCTGAGGAACTCCAACCCGGAAGTGCTTTTAAAAAACAAAAATCCTTGTTCCATTGCTTGCCCCTCCATTTAAAGGCGTATCAACAAGTTTTATTTTCCAAAGGCTTCCTCAGGCTGTGACCAGGCTTTAGACATAGTTTCAGGCTTTTATTTTGAAAAATGAGCAAGATTTATCAAAACGCGTCAGTGGATGACCAGGTGTCCTTTGATTGGTTCCTGCGCAGGAGAGATTTGGCTCGACATTTTCTATCTCTGTAGAATTGAACAGTTTACCGTCCGGTTGAAATATGATCGATTATGTATGTTAAAAAACAACAACCTGAGGATTGAGTATAAAAAACCTTTGACATTTTTCTACGAACATTACGGATACTTTTTGGAATTTTCGTCTGCCCTTCAGTACCAGAACGAGCTTGTGGTTTTCTGAACATAACGCGCAAACCAAATGGCGATTTTTGGTTATAAAACTAATCTTTATCGAACAAAAATAACATTTATTGTGTAACTGGGAGTCTCGTGAGTACAAACATCTGAAGATTATCAAAGGTAAGCGATTAATTTTTATTGCTTTTCTGACTTTCGTGACAAAGCTAATTTAAGGCTAGCTTTTCTAGCAGTGATTGATACACTCACAAACGCTTGGATTGCTTTCGCTGTAAAGCATATTTTCAAAACCTGACATCATAGGTGGATTAACAACAAGCTAAGCTGTGTTTTGATATATTTCACTTGTGATTTCATGATTGTAAATATTTGTAGTATTATTTTTGAGTTTGGCGCGTTGCCAATTCAGCGGTTGTTTATGAAAATGATCCCGGAAAACGGGATCCGTGCGGCAAGAAGATAAACTAACAAAAAAATATTCTCCAATCAACATAAATCATAGATTACTTGACATATGTATTGTCAGTATCGTCAAAGACTATACCACTCCCGTGTCTGGCTAGGACTCCCTCCCCCGAAGGCCCAAATTCCTGCCTTTATTCTGTGAAAATAAACATTTTAATTGATTTATCAAGACCAGTCCCCATGCTTGTCTCAGAGCAGCGCTGTCTTGACCTCAATGTTGTCTTTTCCCCTTCCACTTGCCCCTTCCATTCATTTTAAAATAGTATTTTCAACAATTTGTTTACCTTTATTAGCCCACTTTGTTTCAATATTTCTGTAATTCTTTATTCCAATAGTAATTCGTTTTGGATCCATTTGGAAAATGACATGCGCAATAAGAGACTGTGGTAATATGTTTCCTTTGAGACTATACATGGTGTCCAGGTCAGGATAACCATAGTGTTGTCTACAGCTTATCATGAGATCTTCTACCTCAGGTGAGCAAAACCTTGAGACTTCCATACATGGTGTCCAGGTCAGGATAACCATAGTGTTGTCTACAGCTTATCATGAGATCTTCTACCTCAGGTGAGCAAAACCTTGAGACTTCCATACATGGTGTCCAGGTCAGGATAACCATAGTGTTGTCTACAGCTTATCAGGAGATCTTCTACCTCAGGTGAGCAAAACCTTGAGACTTCCATACATGGTGTCCAGGTCAGGATAACCATAGTGTTGTCTACAGCTTATCATGAGATCCTCTACCTCAGGTGAGCAAAACCTTGAGACTTCCATACATGGTGTCCAGGTCAGGATAACCATAGTGTTGTCTACAGCTTATCATGAGATCTTCTACCTCAGGTGAGCAAAACCTTGAGACTTCCATACATGGTGTCCAGGTCAGGATAACCATAGTGTTGTCTACAGCTTATCATGAGATCCTCTACCTCAGGTGAGCAAAACCTTGAGACTTCCATACATGGTGTCCAGGTCAGGATAACCATAGTGTTGTCTACAGCTTATCATGAGATCCTCTACCTCAGGTGAGCAAAACCTTGAGACTTCCATACATGGTGTCCAGGTCAGGATAACCATAGTCTTGTCTACAGCTTATCATGAGATCCTCTACCTCAGGTGAGCAAAACCTTGAGACTTCCATACATGGTGTCCAGGTCAGGATAACCATAGTGTTGTCTACAGCTTATCATGAGATCCTCTACCTCAGGTGAGGAAAACCTTGAGACTTCCATACATGGTGTCCAGGTCAGGATAACCATAGTGTTGTCTACAGCTTATCATGAGATCCTCTACCTCAGGTGAGCAAAACCTTGAGACTTCCATACATGGTGTCCAGGTCAGGATAACCAAAACATTTATTCATTCAAGACTATCAGAAAAAATGTTGGTGCTTATTTATTTTGATCCAAAGCCGTGAATGAGTGAGTCACACAGCTTTATGTAGGTGTTGAGTCGATATGACCATCAATTTGATTATTTAGCAGACGTCACTTGCTTATATTCAGTCAACACATATATCAAATCAAATCAAATTGTATTTTTCACATACAACATGTGCAGACCTTACAGTGAAATGCTTACTTACAAGCCCTAAACCAACAATACAGTTTTAAGAAAATACCTTAAAAAAATAAGAGATAAGAAAAACAAATAATTGAAGAGCAGCAGGAAATAACAATAGTGGGGCTATATATATGGGGTACTGGTTTAGAGTCAATGTGTCAATGTGCGGGGGCAACGGTGTCGAGATAGTTGAGGTAATTACTCCTCAATGCAATAATCCCGGAACATATTGCAGTCTGTGATAGCATAACATTCCTGTAGTTTAGCATCTGCTTCATCTGACCACTTTTTTGTTGGCCGAGTCACTGTTGCTTCCTGCTTTCATTTTTGCTTGTAAGCAGGAATCAAGAGGATACAATTGTGGTCAGATTTACCAAATGAAGTGCGAGGGAGAGCTTTGTACTCGTCTCTGTGTGTGGAGTAAAGATGGTCTAGAGTTGTTTTCCCTCTGGTTGCACATTTAACATGATGGTAGAAATGAGGTATAACTGATTTAAGTTTCCCTGCATTAAAGTCCCCCGGCTACTAGGAGCGCTGCCTCTGGATGAGCATTTTCCTGTTTGCTTATGGTGGAATACAGCTCATTGATTGCGATTTTATTGCCAGCCTCGGTCTGTGGTGGTAAATGGACAGCTACGAAAAATACAGATGAAAACTCTAGGTAGATAGTGTTGTCTACAGCTTATCATGAGATACTCTACCTCAGGCGAGCAAAACCTTGAGACTCCCTTAGATATCGTGCACCAGCTGTTGTTTACATAAATGTATAGGCCCCCACCCCTTCTCTTACCAGAGGCTGCTGTTCTATCCTGCTGATAGAGTGTCTAACCCGCCAGCTGTATGTTATTAATGTCGTCGTTCAGCCATGACGACTCGGTGAAACATAAGATATTACAGTTTTTAATGTCCCGTTGGTAGGATATACGTGCTTTCAGTTCGTCCCATTTACTTTCCAGTGATTGAATGTTAGCTAGCAGAACGGGGCCAAGGGTAGATTAGCCACTCGTCGCCTAATCCTCACAAGGCATCCTGATCCCTTTCCGAGAAACCTACGTTTCCTTTCCAGCGAATCACAGGGATCTGGGCCTGGTCGGGTGTCTGTAGTATATCCCTCGCGTCCGACTCATTGAAGATGAACTCCTCGGAATTTGAGGTTAACTTCTACCGCCTCAGAAACCCGGATCCGGGAGCACCCCCCACCACCCCCACCAGTAAAAAAGCTGAATAGCATAGCTAGCATAGCGTCACAAGTCACAAAATTAAATAGTAGCATCTAAATATCATTCAATCACAAGTCCAAGACACCAGATGAAAGACCCACATCTTGTGAATCCAGCAATCATTTCTGATTTGTAAAATGTTTTACAGGGAAGACACAATTTGTAAATCTGTTAGCTAACCACGTTAGCAAAAGACACCATTTTTCTTTGTCCACCATTTTTTCTCTCCACCAGTGGCTATCACCAATTCGGCCAAATAAAGATATTGATAGGCACTAACCAAGAAAAAAACTCATCAGATGACAGTCTGATAACATATTTATTGTATAGGATAGGTTTTGTTAGAAAAATGTGTATATTTCAGGTAGAAATCATAGTTTACAATTGCACCCACCATCACAACTCGACTAGAATAAATACAGAGAGTAACGTGTATTACCTAATTACTAATCATAAAACATTTCTTAAAAATACACAGCATACAGTAATTGAAAGACACAGATCCTGTGAATACAGACAGTATTTCAGATTTTCTAAGTGTCTTACAGCGAAAACACAATAAATCGTTATATTAGCATACCACATGTGCAAACATTACCCCAGCATTGATTCAAGGCAAAAAGAGCGATAGCATTATCACCACCAAAATATATTAATTTTTTCACTAACCTTCTCAGAATTCTTCCGATGACATTCCTGTAACATCATATTACAACATACATATAGAGTTTGTTCGAAAATGTGCATATTTAGCCACCAAAAACCGTGGTTATACAATGAGAATAGTAGCAAAACTGGCCAGAAAATGTCGGGTGCCATCTTGGACAGTGATTTAGTCTAATGAATAAATAATCATAAACTTGACTAAAAAATACAGGGTGGACAGCATTTGAAAGACAAATTAGTTCTTAATGCAATCGCTGAATTGCATTTTTTAAATTATCCTTACTGTGCAATACAAGGTGCGCCAAAGCGAAGCTACCCCAAAGAAAATGGCGGAATATGCGTTTAACATTTTAACAGAACAACGATTTATCATCATAAATAGTTCTTACTATGAGCTGAACTTCCATCAGAATCTTGGGCAATGTTTCCTTTCTCCGGTCTAATCATCTTTTGGTCGAAAGATGTCCTCTTGTCCTGTCGAAATGGCCACTAACATTCGGCATGTACTGGAAAAGTGCCTAACTCTTGGAAGTGCGTCAAAGAAATGCCAGAAAATTGCACTAAACGGACATAAATTGCTATAAAACGGTTTAAATTAAGTATCTTATGATGTTTTTAACACCTATAACGAGTAAAAACATGACCGGAGAAATATTACTGGCTAAACCAAAGCTTGGAAGGAGGCCAGTCCGACGTCCATCGTGCGTCAAGCGCAGTGAAGAAAAGAAATGTACTTCCGCCCTTTGGTCTTTTATAAAGTCCCAGATTGCGCAATCGACTCCGTTCAAAGCGTCACCACTTACTGACATCTAGAGGAAGGCGTAGGCAGTGTTTGTTTCCCCATAGCATTTACAGGGACATTACAACTGACCTGGGAACAGGGGCCAAGATTTCTGAAATCTCACTCCCTGTCATGAAAAGTGCTGTAGAAGGAGTTCTGTTTCACTCAGAGGCATAATTCCAACGGTTATAGAAACTAGAGGGTGTTTTCTATCCAATAATAATAATAATATTCATATTGTACGAGCAAGAATTGAGGACTAGGCAGTTTAATTTGGAGACCAATTTTCACTAAGTTGAAACAGCACCCCCTATATTCTCAAGAGATGAATAATCCCAGTTCTGATGTCCTGAAGCTCTTTTCAGTCATAAGAGACGATAGCAGCAACGTTACGAAAAATGCGAAAAAACAAAACAAAATAGCACGGTTGGTTAAGAACCCTCCGGGGCCATCTTGATCTCGCTTGTGAACATGATGCTGTGATTAATGGTATCAAAGCTTAAATAGAGAAAAATAGCACCAACCACATTGCCTTTGTCCAATGAACGTTTAAAACGATCTATCAGAAAACAGCTGTTTCTTTTGAGTGTTTATGTCTAAAGTCAAATTGTTGTGAATGCGGGAATTGATTCTCCTCAAATTAGGTCATTAATTGCTCTGCAACAACTTTCTCCAATACTTTTGATAGATCTGGGAGAATGCTAGTCAGGCTTTAGTTACGTGCATGGTCGACTTCACCCGATTAAAAAAACGGGTGTTACCAGTGCCCTTTTCCAACCCTCTGGGAACTGTGTAGTTCTTAATCACAGATGTATCAGCTGGGTGAGAAGCTAGCATGCTACTGGATTTCTTTTAAAATACTGTGTCTAAATTAAATATGTCTCTTGAATAGGTGGTTTTGAAGTTGATAATTATTTTCAAGACTTCTGCATGACCTACTTCCCTTGAAGCTATTGTGTCCATGTCCAACAGTACCGACTGATCTCTGATTAAAACTCCTGTCAACTTCTTCAATATATTGAATGAAAACATTTTTGAACCCCCCCCCCCCTCCCCCCCACCTTAAACTCACTCACTGTACAGTAGTCTTAAGTCTTTGCCCTGCAGTTTTGTCCAGTTTTTAATTTGCTTCCATATCACTATTACCTTGAGCATATACGATAGCCCTTGTGTAATAGCTGTCTATGGCAGCCCTAAGATCCTTTATCACAATATTTCACGGTGCAAATCAATACTATTCTGACTTTTACAAACATGTTGAAAGCTTTGTTTCATTAGTTACGGAGTCACCTAACCAGGGCAGATAGGTGACTCCGTAAGGAAACTAACCAGGGCAGATAGTTGCCTTACGGAGTCACCTAACGAGGGCAAATAGTTGCCTTACGGAGTCACCTAACCAGGGCAGATAGTTGCCTTACGGAGTCACCTAACCAGGGCAGATAGTTGCCTTACGGAGTCACCTAACCAGGGCAGATAGTTGCCTTACGGAGTCACCTAACCAGGGCAGATAGTTGCCTTACGGAGTCACCTAACCAGGGCAGATAGTTGCCTTACGGAGTCACCTAACCAGGGCAGATAGTTGCCTTACGGAGTCACCTAACCAGGGCAGATAGTTGCCTTACGGAGTCACCTAACCAGGGCAGATAGTTGCCTTACGGAGTCACCTAACCAGGGCAGATAGTTGCCTTACGGAGTCACCTAACCAGGGCAGATAGTTGCCTTATGGAGTCACCTAACCAGGGCAGTTAGTTGCCGTATGGAGTCACCTAACCAGGGCAGATAGTTGCCTTACGGAGTCACCTAACCAGGGCAGTTAGTTGCCTTATGGAGTCACCTAACCAGGGCAGTTAGTTGCCTTATGGAGTCACCTAACCAGGGCAGTTAGTTGCCTTATGGAGTCACCTAACCAGGGCAGTTAGTTGCCTTATGGAGTCACCTAACCAGGGCAGTTAGTTGCCTTATGGAGTCACCTAACCAGGGCAGTTAGTTGCCTTATGGAGTCACCTAACCAGGGCAGATAGTTGCCTTACGGAGTCACCTAACCAGGGCAGATAGTTGCCTTATGGAGTCACCTAACCAGGGAAGATAGTTGCCTTATGGAGTCACCTAACCAGGGCAGTTAGTTGCCGTACGGAGTCACCTAACCAGGGCAGATAGTTGCCTTACGGAGTCACCTAACCAGGGCAGTTAGTTGCCTTATGGAGTCACCTAACCAGGGCAGTTAGTTGCCTTATGGAGTCACCTAACCAGGGCAGTTAGTTGCCTTATGGAGTCACCTAACCAGGGCAGTTAGTTGCCTTATGGAGTCACCTAACCAGGGCAGTTAGTTGCCTTATGGAGTCACCTAACCAGGGCAGTTAGTTGCCTTATGGAGTCACCTAACCAGGGCAGTTAGTTGCCTTATGGAGTCACCTAACCAGGGCAGTTAGTTGCCTTATGGAGTCACCTAACCAGGGCAATTAGTTGCCTTATGGAGTCACCTAACCAGGGCAGTTAGTTGCCTTATGGAGTCACCTAACCAGGGCAGTTAGTTGCCTTACGGAGTCACCTAACCAGGGCAGTTAGTTGCCTTACGGAGTCACCTAACCAGGGCAGATAGTTGCCTTATGGAGTCACCTAACCAGGGCAGATGATCTTTTCCATGAGTACCTTTCTCACTTTTCAGATACTTATTGACAATTTGTCCTATAGAAGTCATCATTTCAAATCAAATTTTATTTGTCACATACACATGGTTAGCAGATGTTAATGCGAGTGTAGCGAAATGCTTGTGCTTCTAGTTCCGACAATGCAGTAATAACCAACAAGTAATCTAATACAACATGAACAAGGGGCCTCATTTATCAATCATGCGTAAGCACAATCTGTGGGTAAACCATACATGGGATCATTTCCACGTAAAGTATGAGATTTATGAATATGTTTGCTTGTGTGCGTATATATAAGCACAGTCATGACCATGCGTATGCACAGTGCCAAGTGGTGTAAATAACATCTACCAAAATGAAACCAGAAATAAAATTCCACTTTTTTAAGTTTATTGAGCCATTACATCACTTCCTGTTTCAATTGGGTATAAAAATGAGGTAACACTCATGCAATATCTGTCACGTCGTGTATGTAGGTGGCAGGGAAGTCAAGCGCAGGAGAATTAAACTTGGTATAAATGGAGTATTTTAATAACTTAAAACAAACTCCAAAACCAAAGTCCATATTAAAATAAATGAGGGTACAAGATCCCGTCGCACACCAATCCGTAGAACACCAATCCATAGAACACCAATCCATAGAACACCAATCCGTAGAACACCAATCCATAGAACACCAATCCATAGAACACCAATCCGTAGAACACCAATCCGTAGAACACCAATCCATAGAACACCAATCCATAGAACACCAATCCATAGAACACCAATCCATAGAACACCAATCCATAGAACACCAATCCGTAGAACACCAATCCGTAGAACACCAATCCGTAGAACACCAATCCATAGAACACCAATCCATAGAACACCAATCCATAGAACACCAATCCATAGAACACCAATCCGTAGAACACCAATCCATAGAACACCAATCCATAGAACACCAATCCATAGAACACCAATCCACAGAACACCAATCCATAGAACACCAATCCATAGAACACCAATCCGTAGAACACCAATCCGTAGAACACCAATCCGTAGAACACCAATCCGTAGAACACCAATCCGTAGAACACCAATCCGTAGAACACCAATCCATAGAACACCAATCCATAGAACACCAATCCATAGAACACCAATCCGTAGAACACCAATCCGTAGAACACCAATCCATAGAACACCAATCCACAGAACACCAATCCACAGAACACCAATCCATAGAACACCAATCCATAGAACACCAATCCGTAGAACACCAATCCGTAGAACACCAATCCATAGAACACCAATCCATAGAACACCAATCCATAGAACACCAATCCATAGAACACCAATCCATAGAACACCAATCCGTAGAACACCAATCCGTAGAACACCAATCCGTAGAACACCAATCCGTAGAACACCAATCCGTAGAACACCAATCCGTAGAACACCAATCCGTAGAACACCAATCCATAGAACACCAATCCATAGAACACCAATCCATAGAACACCAATCCGTAGAACACCAATCCATAGAACACCAATCCATAGAACACCAATCCCTAGAACACCAATCCATAGAACACCAATCCATAGAACACCAATCCATAGAACACCAATCCATAGAACACCAATCCATAGAACACCAATCCGTAGAACACCAATCCGTAGAACACCAATCCATAGAACATGAACACAACAAATAAACAATCTCTGACAAGGACATGAGTGGAAACGGAGGGTTAAATACACAACAATTAATGAATGGGATTGGAACCAGGTGTGTAAGAAGACCTGACAAAACCAATGGAAAATGAAACATAGATCAATGATGGCTAGAAGACCGGTGATGTCGATCGCCGAGCACCGCCCGAACAAGGAGAGGCATCAACTTCGATAGAAGTTGTGACAATATCCCTTTGTCATCCAACATCATGAAGAAAACAAAAGAACTGGCAGTTCAGAAGAGACAGATGGTCGTAGACCTTCATAAATCTGGTAATGGCTACAAGAAGATCCACAAACGATTGAATATAACACTGAGCACTGTCAGGGCAATTATTAAAACATTCAAAAGATATGGAACAGTTGAAAACCTCACGGGTAGAGGGCGCAAATGCATTTTGAAACCCAGTTTAGGGAGGAGGATGGTGAGAGAAGTAACAAAATCCCCAAGAATCACTGTGAAAGAATTGCAGTCCTTGGAGGCGTCTTGGGGTCACCAGGTTTAAAAATGCACCATCAGACGCCACCTCCACAACCACAGGCTTTTTGGAAGTGTTGCCAGAAGAAAGCCCTTTCTGACCCAAGACAAAGACGCAAGCTCTTGGAGTTTGCCAAACGTAATTTAAACTTTGACTGGAAGAAGGTGCTCTGGTCAGATGAGATCAAAATTGAACGTTTGGTTCAGATGCAGCATCGGCATGTTTGGCGTTGAAACAGATACAAGGAGAGGAACCTCATATATGGTGCTGGGACGGTGATGTTTTGGGGCTGTTTTAATTCCAGAGGTCCAGGGGCACTGGTTAAGATTGATGGCATAATGAATTCCACCAGGTATCAGACAACTTTGGCTGACAATCTGGTTGCCTCCGTCAGAAGGCTGGGCCTTGGCCGTAGGTTTAACAAGAAAATGATCCAAAACATACCTCACAGATCCACACATACCTCATTATCCACCTCTCCCTGTCCGAGTCTGTAACACCAACATATTTTAAGCAGACCTCCGTAGTGCCTGTGCCCAAGAACACTAAGGTAACCTGCCTAAATGACTACCGACCTGTAGCACTCATGACTGTCGCCATGAAGTGCTTTGAAAGGCTGGTCATGGCTCACAACACCATCGTCCCAGAAACCCTAGACCCACTCCTATTTGCATACCGCACCAACAGATCCACTGATGATGCAATCCCTATTGCACTCCACACTGCCCTTTCACACCTGGACATAAAGGAACACCTATGTGAGAATGCTGTTCATTGACTACAGCTCAGCGTTCAACACCATAGTGCCCTCAAAGCTCATCACTAAGCTAAGGACCCTGGGACTAAACACCTCCCTCTGCAACTGGATCCTGGACTTCCTGACGGGCTGCCCCCAGGTGGTGAGGGTAGGTAACAAATCCTCCACAGGGGCCCCTCAAAGGTGCATATTCAGTCCCCTCCTGTACTCCCTGCTCACTCATGACTGCACAGCCAGGCATGACTCCAACAGCATCATTAAGTTTGCTGATGACACAACAGTGGCAGGCCTGATCACCAACAATGATGAGACAGCTTATATGGAGGAGGTCAGAGACCTGGCAGTGTGGTGCCAGGAAAATAACCTCTCCCTCAATGTGGTCAAGTCAAAGGAGATGATTGAGGACTACAGGAAAAAGAGGACCGAGCATGCCCCCATTCTCATCGACGGGGCTGCAGTGGAGCAGGTTTAGAGCGTCATGTTCCTTAGCGTTCAAATCAAACTAACATGGTCCAAACACACCAAGACAGTGGTGAAGAGAGCACGACAAAACCTATTCCCCCTCAGGAGACTGAAAAGACATCGTTACCGGAGCGGCAAGTCTAGGTCCAAGAGGCTTCTAAACAGCTTCTACCCCCAAGCCATAAGACTCCTGAACAGCTAATCAAATGGCTACCCAGGCTATTTGCATTGCCCCATCCCCCTTCCAATCTGCTGCTACTCTGTTATTATCTATGCATAGCCAATTGAGGTAACACATTATTACCTCAATACTGGTGCCACTGCACATTGACACATTGACTCTGTACCGGTACCCTCTGTACCCCCTGTATATAGTCCCGCTATTGCTATTTATTGCTGCTCTGGGATATGTGGGACGGTAGCGTCCCACCTGACCAACATCCAGTGAAAATGCAAAGCGCCAAATTCAAATAAATTACTATAAAAATTTTACTTTCATGAAATCACACATTCAATATACCAAATTAAAGCTACACTTGTTGTGAATCCAGCCAATGTGTCAGATTTAGAAAATGCTTTACGGCGAAAGCAAACAATGCTTTTATCTGAGGATAGCTAACAAACACAGACCATCATATTTCAACCCTCCCGGCGCGACACAAAAAGCAGAAATAAAGATGTAATTCATGCCTTACCTTTGACGAGCTTCTTCTGTTGGCACTCCAATATGTCCCATAAACATCACAAATGGTCCATTTGTTCGATTAATTCCGTCGATATACACTGCTCAAAAAAATAAAGGGAACACTTAAACAACACAATGTAACTCCAAGTCAATCATACTTCTGTGAAATCAAACTGTCCACTTAGGAAGCAACACTGATTGACAATACATTTCACATGCTGTTGTGCAAATGGAATAGACAAAAGGTGGAAATTATAGGCAATTAGCAAGACACCCCCAATAAAGGAGTGATTCTGCAGGTGGTGACCACACACCACTTCTCAGTTCCTATGCTTCCTGGCTGATGTTTTGGTCACTTTTGAATGCTGGCGGTGCTCTCACTCTAGTGGTAGCATGAGACGGAGTCTACAACCCACACAAGTGGCTCAGGTAGTGCAGCTCATCCAGGATGGCACATCAATGCGAGCTGTGGCAAAAAGGTTTACTGTGTCTGTCAGCGTAGTGTCCAGAGCATGGAGGCGCTACCAGGAGACAGGCCAGTACATCAGGAGACGTGGAGGAGGCCGTAGGAGGGCAACAACCCAGCAGCAGGACCGCTACCTCCGTCTTTGTGCAAGGAGGAGCACTACCAGAGCCCTGCAAAATGACCTCCAGCAGGCCACAAATGTACATGTGTCAGCATATGGTCTCACAAGGGCTCTGAGGATCTCATCTCGGTACCTAATGGCAGTCAGGCTACCTCTGGCGAGCAAATGGAGGCCTGTGCGGCCCCACAAAGAAATGCCACCCCACACCATGACTGACCCACCGCCAAACCGGTCATGCTGGAGGATGGTGCAGGCAGCAGAACGTTCTCCACGGCGTCTCGAGACTCTGTGTAAGGGCTGTCGCTCTCCTCATCCTCGGACGAGGTGAGGAGAGAAGGATCTTCAGACCAAAACGCAGCATTTGGGAAATAAGCCATCACTTTATTTATACACGATGGCAACACGAAACAAAACAAAACACTTTCAAAACTACAAAACAAGAAAACGACGTGGACGACAAAACCTGAACATGAACTTACTTAACTAAAACGTAAAACTCACGGACAGGAAACAGACTACATCGAAACGAAACGAACAGCCAAACAGTCCCGTATGGTAAATCCATGCAACGACACAGGAGACAATCACCCACAAACAAACAGTGAGAACGCCCTACCTAAATATGACTCTTAATTAGAGGAAAACGCAAACCACCTGCCTCTAATCAAGAGCCATACCAGGCAACCCAAAACCAACATAGAAACAGATAACATAGACTGCCCACCCTAAACACATGCCCTGACCATAAACACATAAAAAACAACATAAAACAGGTCAGGACCGTTACAGAACCCCCCCCTCAAGGTGCGAACGCCGGGCGCACCAGCACAAAGTCCAGGGGAGGGTCTGGGTGGGCAGTTGACCACGGTGGTGGCTCCGGCTCTGGACGCTGTCCCCACACCACCATAGTCACTCCCCGCTTCTGTCTTCCCCTCCCAATGACCACACTAAAACTAACATCCCCTAAATAAACGGCCAGCACCGGGACAAGGGGCAGCACCGGGACAAGGGGCAGCACCGGGACAAGGGGCAGCACCGGGAAAAGGGGCAGCACTGGGCCAAGGGGCAGCACCGGGACAAGGGGCAGCACCGGGACAAGGGGCAGCACCGGGACAAGGGGCAGCACCGGGATAAGGGGCAGCACCGGGACAAGGGGCAGCACCGGGACAAGGGGCAGCACCGGGACAAGGGGCAGCACCGGGATAAGGGGCAGCACCGGGACAAGGGGCAGGTCCCGGCTGCTATACTCTGGCAGGTCCCGGCTGAGGGACTCTGGCAGGTCCCGGCTGAGGGACTCTGGCAGGTCCCGGCTGAGGAACTCTGGCAGGTCCCGGCTGAGGAACTCTGGCAGGTCCCGGCTGAGGGACTCTGGCAGGTCCCGGCTGAGGGACTCTGGCAGGTCCCGGCTGAGGGACTCTGGCAGGTCCCGGCTGAGGGACTCTGGCAGGTCCCGGCTGAGGGGCTCTGGCAGGTCCTGGCTGGACGGCTCTGGCAGGTCCTGGCTGGACGGCTCTGGCAGGTCCTGGCTGGACGGCTCTGGCAGGTCCTGGCTGGACGGCTCTGGCAGGTCCTGGCTGGACGACTCTGGCAGGTCCTGGCTGGACGGCTCTGGCAGGCCCTGGCTGGACGGCTCTGGCAGGCCCTGGCTGGACGGCTCTGGCAGGTCATAGCAGGACGGCTCTGGCAGGTCATAGCAGGACGGCTCTGGCAGGTCATAGCAGGACGGCTCTGGCAGGTCATAGCAGGACGGCTCTGGCAGGTCATAGCAGGACGGCTCTGGCAGGTCATGGCAGGACGGCTCTGGCTGGTCATGGCAGGACGGCTCTGGCTGGTCATGGCAGGACGGCTCTGGCTGGTCATGGCAGGACGGCTCTGGCTGGTCATGGCAGGCGGGCGGCTTTGCAGGCTCATGGCAGACGGATGGCTCAGACGGCGCTGGGGAGACGGATGGCTCAGATGGCGCTGGGGAGACGGATGGCTCAGATGGCGCTGGGGAGACGGATGGCTCAGATGGCGCTTGGCAGACGGGCAGTTCAGGCATCGCTGTGCAGACGGCAGACTCCTGCCGGCTGAGGCGCACTGTAGGCCTGGTGCGTGGTGCCGGGACTGGTGGCACCGGGCTGGGGACACGCATCTCAGGGCTAGTGAGGGGAGCAGCAACAGGACGCACAGGACTCTGGGGACACACAGGAGGCTTGGTGCGTGGTTTATTCACTGGTGGTAAAGGGCTGGAGACACGCACCATATAGCTAGTGCGTGGAGGAGGCACTGGTGGTACTGGGTTGGGGCGGGGAGGTGGCGCCAGAAATACCGGACCGTGCAGGCGTACTGGCTCCCTTGAGCGCCGAGCCTGCCCAACCCTACCTGGTTGCATGCTCCCCGTCGCCTGACCAGTGCGGGGAGGTGGAATAACCCGCACCGGCCTATGTAGGCGAACCGGGGACACCATGCGTAAGGCTGGTGCCATGTACGCCGGCCCGAGGAGACGCACTGGTGACCAGATGCGTTGGGCCGGCTTCATGACATACGGCTCAACGCTCAGTCTAGCCCGGCCGATATGTGGAGCTGAAATGTACCGAACCGGGCTATGCACGCGTACAGGAGACACCGTGCGCTCTACTGCGTAACACGGTGTCTGCCCGTACTCTCGCTCTCCACGGTAAGTACAGGGAGTAGGCGCAGGTTTCCTACCTGACTTCGCCACACTCCCTTTAAGGCCCCCCCCAAGAAATTTTTGGGTTGTACTCACGGGCTTCCAGCCTTGTCTCCGTGCTGCCTCCTCATATCGCCTCCTCTCGGCTTTAGCTGCCTCCAGCTCTTCACGAGGACGGCGATATTCTCCCGGTTGTGCCCACGGCCCCTTACCATCCAGTATCTCCTCCCATGTCCACGAATCCTGTGTAGGTGGGTCCTGTTGCCGCTTTCCATGCCGCTTGGTCCTGTAATGGTGGGTGATTCTGTAAGGGCTGTCGCTCTCCTCATCCTCGGACAAGGTGAGGAGAGAAGGATCTTCAGACCAAAACGCAGCATTTGGGAAATAAGCCATCACTTTATTTATACACGATGGCAACACGAAACAAAACAAAACACTTTCAAAACTACAAAACAAGAAAACGACGTGGACGACAAAACCTGAACATGAACTTACTTAACTAAAACGTAAAACTCACGGACAGGAAACAGACTACATCGAAACGAAACGAACAGCCAAACAGTCCCGTATGGTAAATCCATGCAACGACACAGGAGACAATCACCCACAAACAAACAGTGAGAACGCCCTACCTAAATATGACTCTTAATTAGAGGAAAACGCAAACCACCTGCCTCTAATCAAGAGCCATACCAGGCAACCCAAAACCAACATAGAAACAGATAACATAGACTGCCCACCCTAAACACATGCCCTGACCTTAAACACATAAAAAAACAACATAAAACAGGTCAGGACCGTTACACTCTGTCACGTCTGTCACATGTGCTCATGTGCTCAGTGTGAACCTGCTCTCATCTGTGAAGAGCACAGGGCGCCAGTGGCGAATTTGCCAATATTGGTGTTCTCTGGCAAATGCCAAACGTCCTGCACGGTGTTGGGCTGTAAGCACAACCCCCACCTGTGGACGTCGGGCCCTCATACCACCCTCATGGAGTCTGTTTCTGACCGTTTGAGCAGACACATGCACATTTGTGGCCTGCTGGAGGTCATTTTGCAGGGCTCTGATAGTGCTCCTCCTTGCACAAAGGCGGAGGTAGCGGTCCTGCTGCTGGGTTGTTGCCCTTCTACGGCCTCCTCCACGTCTCCTGATGTACTGGCCTGTCTCCTGGTAGCGCCTCCATGCTCTGGACACTACGCTGACAGACACAGCAAACCTTCTTGCCACAGCTCGCATTGATGTGCCATCCTGGATGAGCTGCACTACCTGAGCCACTTGTGTGGGTTGTAGACTCCGTCTCATGCTACCACTAGAGTGAGAGCACCGCCAGCATTCAAAAGTGACCAAAACATCAGCCAGGAAGCATAGGAACTGAGAAGTGGTCGTGGTCACCACCTGCAGAATCACTAGTTTTTTGGGGGTGTCTTGCTAATTGCCTATAATTTCCACCTTTTGTCTATTCCATTTGCACAACAGCATGTGAAATTTATTGTCAATCAGTGTTGCTTCCTAAGTGGACAGTTTGATTTCACAGAAGTATGATTGACTTGGAGTTACATTGTGTTGTTTAAGTGTTCCCTTTATTTTTTTGAGCAGTGTATATCCAAAATGTCCATTTATTTGGTGTGTTTGATCCAGAAAAAAGACCGGTTCCAACTTGCACAACGTGACTACAAAATATTTCAAAAGTTACCCGTAAGCGTTGTCCAAACATTTCAAACTACTTTTGTAATACAACTTTAGGTATTTTTTAAAGTAAATAATCGATAAAATTGAAGACGGGATGATCTGTTCAATACCGGAGGAAAACAATGTGTAGCATGCTTTCTGGTCACGCGCCTCTAACAAACAGTACACTTCACTCGACCCTCGTTCTGAACATGGCTACTTCTTCATTTCTCAAAGGAAAACCCTCAACCAATTTCTAAAGACTGTTGACATCCAGTGGAAGCGATAGAAACTGCGGGAAGGGCCCTTAGAAATCTGTATTCCCAATGAAAACCCATTGAAAAGAGGCGAATTTGCCAATATTGGTGTTCTCTGGCAAATGCCAAACGTCCTGCACGGTGTTGGGCTGTAAGCACAACCCCCACCTGTGGACGTCGGGCCCTCATACCACCCTCATGGAGTCTGTTTCTGACCGTTTGAGCAGACACATGCACATTTGTGGCCTGCTGGAGGTCATTTTGCAGGGCTCTGATAGTGCTCCTCCTTGCACAAAGGCGGAGGTAGCGGTCCTGCTGCTGGGTTGTTGCCCTCCTACGGCCTCCTCCACGTCTCCTGATGTACTGGCCTGTCTCCTGGTAGCGCCTCCATGCTCTGGACACTACGCTGACAGACACAGCAAACCTTCTTGCCACAGCTCGCATTGATGTGCCATCCTGGATGAGCTGCACTACCTGAGCCACTTGTGTGGGTTGTAGACTCCGTCTCATGCTACCACTAGAGTGAGAGCACCGCCAGCATTCAAAAGTGACCAAAACATCAGCCAGGAAGCATAGGAACTGAGAAGTGGTCGTGGTCACCACCTGCAGAATCACTAGTTTTTTGGGGGTGTCTTGCTAATTGCCTATAATTTCCACCTTTTGTCTATTCCATTTGCACAACAGCATGTGAAATTTATTGTCAATCAGTGTTGCTTCCTAAGTGGACAGTTTGATTTCACAGAAGTATGATTGACTTGGAGTTACATTGTGTTGTTTAAGTGTTCCCTTTATTTGTTTGAGCAGTGTATATCCAAAATGTCCATTTATTTGGTGCGTTTGATCCAGAAAAAAGACCGGTTCCAACTTGCACAACGTGACTACAAAATATTTCAAAAGTTACCCGTAAGCGTTGTCCAAACATTTCAAACTACTTTTGTAATACAACTTTAGGTATTTTTTAAAGTAAATAATCGATAAAATTGAAGACGGGATGATCTGTGTTCAATACCGGAGGAAAACAATGTGTAGCATGCTTTCTGGTCACGCGCCTCTAACAAACAGTACACTTCACTCGACCCTCGTTCTGAACATGGCTACTTCTTCATTTCTCAAAGGAAAACCCTCAACCAATTTCTAAAGACTGTTGACATCCAGTGGAAGCGATAGAAACTGCGGGAAGGGCCCTTAGAAATCTGTATTCCCAATGAAAACCCATTGAAAAGAGAGTGACCTAAAAAAAAAAAGATCTGAACGGTTTGTCCTCTGTGTTTTGCCTGCCAAATAAGTTAGTCACAGACATGATTCAAACAGTTCTAGAAACATCAGAGTGTTTTCTATCCAATACTAGTAATAATATGCATACATTAGCATCTGGGACTGAGTAGGAGGCAGTTTACTCTGGGCACGCTTTTCATCCAAACGTGAAAATGCTGCCCCCTACCCTAGAGAAGTTAATTATTTGTTATTCCTAATCTCTTACTTTTTCAAATGTATTTCTTAAAACTGCATTGTTGGTTAAGGGCTTGTAAGTAAGCATTTGATGTATGGTCTTGTTGTACCTGTTGTATTCAGCTCTTGTGACAAATAACATTTTATTTGATTTTAACTGTATTTTCTAACAAAGCACTGAGATGTTTTTTGAATCATATCTCAACAACAGGGAACAAAGTGTAGTGGTCAATAACATCATGTCTACAGCTCAGAAAAGCAGAATGGGTGCCCCGCAAGGATGGGTTATAGGTCTGCTTCATTTTAGTTTATGCATTAAAGATCTTCCCGAGGATTGTCCAGATGTCTGCTGACAACACTGACCACTGTCCAGATGTCTGCTGACCACTGTCCAGATGTCTGCTGACCACTGTCCAGATGTCTGCTGACAACACTGACCACTGTCCAGATGTCTGCTGACCACTGTCCAGATGTCTGCTGACCACTGTCCAGATGTCTGCTGACCACACTGACCACTGTCCAGATGTCTGCTGACCACTGTCCAGATGTCTGCTGACCACTGTCCAGATGTCTGCTGATAACACTGACCACTGTCCAGATGTCTGCTGACCACTGTCCAGATGTCTGCTGACCACTGTCCAGATGTCTGCTGACAACACTGACCACTGTCCAGATGTCTGCTGACAACACTGACCACTGTCCAGATGTCTGCTGACCACTGTCCAGATGTCTGCTGACCACTGTCCAGATGTCTGCTGACCACTGTCCAGATGTCTGCTGACAACACTGACCACTGTCCAGATGTCTGCTGACAACACTGACCACTGTCCAGATGTCTGCTGACCACTGTCCAGATGTCTGCTGACCACTGTCCAGATGTCTGCTGACCACTGTCCAGATGTCTGCTGACAACACTGATCACTGTCCAGATGTCTGCTGACAACACTGACCACTGTCCAGATGTCTGCTGACAACACTGACCACTGTCCAGATGTCTGCTGACCACTGTCCAGATGTCTGCTGACCACTGTCCAGATGTCTGCTGACCACTGTCCAGATGTCTGCTGACAACACTGACCACTGTCCAGATGTCTGCTGACAACACTGACCACTGTCCAGATGTCTGCTGATAACACTGACCACTGTCCAGATGTCTGCTGACCACTGTCCAGATGTCTGCTGACCACTGTCCAGATGTCTGCTGATAACACTGACCACTGTCCAGATGTCTGCTGACCACTGTCCAGATGTCTGCTGATAACACTGACCACTGTCCAGATGTCTGCTGACAACTGTAGTTTATGTGGCAGGAAAAACTTGTCTTGTAGTGTTGACAACAACAAACTTATGGTTTCAAATGTGGCTTGATAACTCATGTTTGACATTGAATATAAAGAGGACCTCTGGTGACATCAAGATGGTGACCCATACTACAAGTTATTTATCCTATACCCATCGAAATAAACATCATTTTATTTACAAGTTTTAAAGACTGCTGTTGTTGCCTACTAGCCAGCAAAAACTAGCTAGCTGGGGAACGTTCTACAGGATGACTGACTGAACTAGCTAGCTGGGGAAGGTTCTTCAGGACGGCTAACTGAACTAGCTAGCTGGGGAAGGTTCATCAGGATGACTGACTGAACTAGCTAGCTGGGGAAGGTTCTTCAGGACGGCTAACTGAACTAGCTAGCTGGGGAAGGTTCATCAGGACGGCTAACTGAACTAGCTAGCTGGGGAAGGTTCATCAGGATGACTGACTGAACTAGCTAGCTGGGAAGGTCTCATCAGGATGACTGACTGAACTAGCTAGCTGGGAAGGGCTCATCAGGATGACTGACTGAACTAGCTAGCTGGGAAGGTCTCATCAGGATGACTGACTGAACTAGCTAGCTGGGAAGGGGCTCATCAGGATGACTGACTGAACTAGCTAGCTGGGAAGGGTTCATCAGGACAGCTGACTGATATTACTGGACTGACTGAAATCCATTAGTCTCCACTCAACTCAGCTATGCGACATACGTCATAAATTTGGGAGCCAGGCGTGTCTGTATTGCTTCTCCCTTTTCAATAACAAGAAAAACACATTGAGATAAAGACTTAACTTCTTAATAGGGGGCGCTATTTTCACTTTGAGAAAAAATCGTGCCCAAATTAAAAGGCCTCGTACTCTGTTCTAGGTCATAAAATATGCATATTATTATTACTATTGGATAGAAAACACTCTGAAGTTTCTAAAACTGTTTGAATTATATCTGTGAGTAAAACAGAACTCATTTGGCAGCAAACTTCCAAACAGGAAGTGAAAATTCTGAAAATGGGATTCTGTGTCAGGGCCTGCCTATTCAACTGGCTAATATTTATGGATCTGTATGCACTTCATACGCCTTCCACTAGACGTCAACAGGCAGTAGAATGTTGAATGGGGTGTCTAGCTTGATGTGAGACCGAATGAGAGCTTTTGGAGTGACAGCACCGCTCTATTGGCAGTATTCAACTGCGCACCAGGGAACCCCACATTGTCTTCTGAAATGCGTTAGGTATACACTACGAAATGCTCCGGCTCAGATTTTATTGGATACATATGAGAAAAACATCATAAAGTTGGATTTTCAACCGAGTTTGACCAGTTTATTCAACGTTTATTGGGACTTTGTCATTTTTCGTTCCATGCGCAAAGAGTTCTTGGACATGTGCCCTCCACATGGCTAGCCAAAGTTGCTAATTCAACAGAAGAAATGGACATTCTAAAACAAAACAACGATTTATTCCGGAACTAGTACTCCTTGCACTACATTCTGATGGAAGATCATCAAAGGTAAGAGAATATTTATGATGTTATTTCGTATTTTTGTGCTTTATGTTGGCTCCAACAAGGCGGAGAATTGCTGGGCGCTGTCTCACAATAATGCATGCAGTACGTTGTACTAAAGTTATTTTTAAAAATCTAACACAGCGGTTGCATTAAGAACCAGTGTGTCTTTCATTTGCTGTACAACATGCATTTTTTAGTAAAGTTTATGATGAGTTTTTTGGTTAGATTACGTGACTGTCCAAAATTTCTCTGGACAATTTGGTACATTATGGCTACGTATTCACAATGTAAAACCACGATTTGTAAATCTAAATATGCACATTTTCGAACAAAACATAAATGTATTGTATAACATGATGTTATAAGACTGTCATCTGATGAAGTTGTTCAAAGGTTAGTGATTCATTTTATCTCTATTTGTGGGTTTTGTTAAAGCTATGTTGGCGGTGAATAAATGGCGTTGTGTTTTTGGCTATTGTGGTGAGCTAATATAAATATATGTTGTGTTTTCGCTGTAAAACATTTTAAAAATCGTAAATGATGGCTGGATTCACAAGATGTTTATCTTTCATTTGCTGTATTGGACTTGTGATTTCATGAAATTATATCATATGATATCCCTGTGGCGCTAGGCTAGGCTATGCTAGTCAGCATTTTTTATTAGGAGGGTCCCGGATCCGGGAGGGAGAAGCGGTAGAGGTTAACATTTTAGGAAATTATCTCAGTGAGTAAATTAAGAAACATACACGGTCTTTTAAACTTTTGATTGGCAAAAGTTTAATTAATTCATATTATTAATGGGGCGGCAGGTAGGCTAGTGATTAGAGCGTTGGGCTAGTAACCAGCAGGTAGCCTAGTGGTTAGAGCGTTGGTTCCAGCAACCAGCAGGTAGGCTAGTGGTTAGAGCGTTGGGTCCAGTAACCAGCAGGTAGGCTAGTGGTTAGAGCGTTGGGCTAGTAACCAGCAGGTAACCTAGTGGCTTTTAGAGCGTTGGGCGAGTAACCAGCAGGTAGCCTAGTGGTTAGAGCGTTGGGCCAGTAACCAGCAGGTAGCCTAGTGGTTAGAGCGTTGGGCCAAGTAACCAGCAGGTAGCCTAGTGGTTAGAGCGTTGGGCCAGTAACCAGCAGGTAGCCTAGTGGTTAGAGCGTTGGGCCAGTAACCAGCAGGTAGCCTAGTGGTTAGAGCGTTGGGCCAGTAACCAGCAGGTAGCCTAGTGGTTAGAGCGTTGGGTCCATTAACCAGCAGGTATCCTAGTGGTTAGAGCGTTGGGTCCAGTAACCAGCAGGTAGCCTAGTGGTTAGAGCGTTGGGCCAGTAACCAGCAGGTAGCCTAGTGGTTAGAGCGTTGGGCCAGTAACCAGCAGGTAGCCTAGTGGTTAGAGCGTTGGGTCCATTAACCAGCAGGTATCCTAGTGGTTAGAGCGTTGGGTCCAGTAACCAGCAGGTAGCCTAGTGGTTAGAGTGTTGGGCCAGTAACCAGCAGGTAGCCTAGTGGTTAGTGCGTTGGGCCAGTAACCAGCAGGTAGCCTAGTGGTTAGAGTGTTGGGCCAGTAACCAGCAGGTATCCTAGTGGTTAGAGCGTTGGGTCCAGTAACCAGCAGGTAGCCTAGTGGTTAGAGTGTTGGACTAGTAACCAGCAGGTAGCCTAGTGGTTAGAGTGTTGTGTCAATTAACCGAAAGGTTGCTAGATCGAATCCCTGAGCTGACATGGTAAAAATCTGTTGTTCTGCCTCTGAACAAGGCAGGTAACCCACTGTTCCTATGCCGTCATTGTAAGTAAGAATGAGTTCTTTACTGACTTGCCTCGTTAAATAAAGGTTAAATAATACAATTATAAATACTTATTTTTACAGAGTGTTTGGATCAGATCACCAACGTCCCCATTCTGTAATCTATTCACAAGTGAACATCAATGATACTTCAGACATTACACAACCATCAAGTGTGTTTCTCATACCCAATAAAGTTTTTCTAAATGGCTCATTATGAGGGCAGGGTGGGAGAGTTCGCCTAGCTCTCTCAACAGCCAAAGAGACAAATTGGTCTATTGGTCATCACATAAATGCTGTATCCAGGTTTTAGGCCTACTAACAGTTTAACTCCAACCACCTCACGCCCCGGGTATAGTCAGCCAATCAGTGACCACCGCTAGGTTTTCATCAGTTTTTATCAGTAGATCGCCTGTTCATGTTTGTGGAGTTTTCACGACTAAAACTATTCTTGGTCGACCGAAAGATGTCTGGTCTTTTGACCAATCATTTGGACGACATTTTAAAAAGTGTATTTTTCCATATACACCTTATGTGTTTAACTAAAATCAGCTATATGCTTGTCTGATGCTGTTTGATGAAATTCAAACACACAAATGACTCAAGAGGGAGTCAGAGATAAAGATAACCAGAAGAGAATATCTTTAACCCGACTGTTTTCCACACCGTTCCTGCTGGCTTTCGCAGATTCTGCTGTTACTCTCCTAAAGTTGCTGGTTGCTACACGAGGAGACGGCAACCTTCCTCATGTCTATGTATCTTACCATTCCTAGCGATCTGCGTGGCAATTATGGCTTTCATATGCACATTTTTGTGGAACAGTTTATTTTAAATTTATACATCTCACAATCATTGTCGTGGTTAATCAAAATTCTATCGAAATCTAAATGAAAATGGCACAAAACTAAAAAAGTAACTTCTATTGCCAACTATTTAAAAATATCCTACATAAAGCCAACAAATAAAAACACTGCAGCCTGCAGGTAGAAAATATCCTGTTAAAAATAAATATCCTATAAATCACATTGGGTACGCATGGCCTGTCAGCAACCAACTTGAAACATTGTATAAAATATAACCTTGGGTCCTGCCGAATATATATATAATATTCTGGGCCCTCGGAGTTTCCTGCACCAGCGAGCTCAGGACAGACACAGCTGGAAGGACCTGGGCAGAGTTTCCTGCACCAGCGAGCTCAGGACAGACACAGCTGGAAGGACCTGGGCAGAGTTTCCTGCACCAGCGAGGACAGACACAGCTGGAAGATATTTTGCGCAAGGGATAATAAAGGAATAAAAAATCTTTGTCGACCAACAGCCTGTCGACCAAACAATCGGCCAGTCGACAAATTGGGGTCTGCCCTAATGTGTAGGCCTGTGACCTCCATTCATCTGTTTTCTAACCTCTCTCTTTCTGTGTTTTGATTGGCTGCCTGGTGGTATTGTGTTTCAAAGGACAGATCACTTCAAAAGAGGAACCTCTCACATAATAGTCCTCCTTCGTTTCACAGTCTCTTCTCTTTCCTCTCTCTCCTCTCTCCCCTCGTCTCGATCTCTTCTCTCTAATCTCTCTCATCTCTGTCCTCTCTCCTCTCCTCCACTCACATCCTCATACTCCATCTCTCTTTTCAGAAAGGCACATGTGTAGTGAAGCAGTTGAACAAAAGGAATGGTCAGTACAGGTCAGCTACACACATACACACGTGCACCGCGGCACAGCATGAAATAGTCAGAATAACAACTGCTTCACTCATCACTCTAATGTGGAGGGAGAAAGGAGAGAGAAAAGGAGCCAGAGCGAGAGGGTGTGAGCTATCTTCCTTTAGGATACAAACCAAAGCTCTTCTCATGACAATCAAACCAGAACATACAAACAAACAGACTTCCTGCATTTACCCACCTGTGACACACATGCACACACACACACACAATCTGTGTTCTTATGAACAAAGAAAGCATAAGCTGTTAGTTGACAGAAAACAAGAACAAATTGAGCCTTTAAAAACTTCTTATGGCTGCAGTCCCGGTAACGGGACCAATATGACAACAGCCAGGCCAAGTGCAGGGCACCAAATTCAAAAACCAGAAATCTCATAGTTAAAATTCCTCAAACATACATGTGTCTTATATCATTTTAAAGGTAATCTTGTTGTTAATCCCACCAAAGTGTCCGATTTCAAATAGGCTTTTCAGCGAAAGCACAACAAACGATTATGTTAGGTCACCACAAAACCACAATAAGCATAGCCATTTTTTCCCAGCTAAATATAGCTTCACAAAAACCAGAATAGAGATAAAATGAATCACTAACCTTCGATTATTTTCATCAGATGACACTCATAGGACTTCATGTTACACAATACATGCGTGTTTTGTTTGATTAAATTCATATTTATATAAAAAAATCTGAGTTTACATTGAGGCGACAAGATTCACTAAATGCAAAAACATTAAGTGACTTTGCATAGACCATCGTTTCAACAGAAATACTCATCATAAATATAGATGATAATACAAGTTATACACATTGAATTATAGATATACCTCTCCTTAATGCAACCGCTGTCAGATTTCAAAAAAACTTTACGGAAAAAGAAATGCACGCTATAATCTGAGACGGCGCTCAAAAGAAGCATACTACAGCTCATTAATAGCTCAAGTGAATATCTTGAGGGACTCTGGTGAATACACACAGGCTCAGATTTCTGACTTCCTGTTTTGATTTCAACTCAGGATTTTGCCTGCCAATATGAGTTCTGTTAATCTCACAGACATAATTCAAACAGTTTTAGAAACTTTAGAGTGTTTTCTATCCAATACTAATAATATGCAAATACTAGGAACTATGACTGAGACTGGCCGTTTGATATGGGCACCTTTCATCCAAGCTACTCAATACTGCCCCTTCAGCCACAAGAAGTTAATGATGTGTGAGTTCAGACTGACAAGGCCTTAAGATGGGTTCAGACTGAAAAGGCCTTTAGATGGGTTCAGATGGGTTCAGACTGACAAGGCCTTTAGATGGGTTCAGACTGACAAGGCCTTTAGATGGGTTCAGATGGATTCAGACTGACAAGGCCTTTAGATGGGTTCAGATGGATTCAGACTGACAAGACCTTTAGATGGGTTCAGACTGACAAGGCCTTTAGATGGGTTCAGATGGGTTCAGACTGACAAGGCCTTTAGATGGGTTCAGACTGACAAGGCCTTTAGATGGGTTCAGACTGACAAGACCTTTAGATGGGTTCAGATGGGTTCAGACTGACAAGGCCTTTAGATGGGTTCAGACTGACAAGGCCTTTAGATGGGTTCAGACTGACAAGACCTTTAGATGGGTTCAGATGGGTTCAGACTGACAAGGCCTTTAGATGGGTTCAGACTGACAAGGCCTTCAGATGGGTTCAGACTGACAAGGCCTTTAGATGGGTTCAGACTGACAAGGCCTTCAGATGGGTTCAGACTGACAAGGCCTTAAGATGGGTTCAGACTGACAAGGCCTTTAGATGGGTTCAGACTGACAAGGCCTTTAGATGGGTTCAGACTGACAAGACCTTTAAATGGGTTCAGACTGACAAGGCCTTCAGATGGGTTCAGACTGACAAGGCCTTTAGATGGGTTCAGACTGACAAGGCCTTTAGATGGGTTCAGACTGACAAGGCCTTTAGATGGGTTCAGACTGACAAGGCCTTTAGATGGGTTCAGACTGACAAGGCCTTTAGATGGGTTCAGACTGACAAGACCTTTAGATGGGTTCAGACTGACAAGGCCTTCAGATGGGTTCAGACTGACAAGGCCTTTAGATGGGTTCAGACTGACAAGGCCTTTAGATGGGTTCAGACTGACAAGGCCTTTAGATGGTTTCAGATGGGTTCAGACTGACAAGGCCTTTAGATGGGTTCAGACTGACAAGGTCTTTAGATGGGTTCAGACTGACAAGGCCTTTAGATGGGATCAGACTGACAAGACCTTTAGATGGATTCAGACTGACAAGGCCTTTAGATGGGATCAGACTGACAAGGCCTTTAGATGGGTTCAGACTGACAAGGCCTTTAGATGGGTTCAGACTGACAAGGCCTTTAGATGGGATCAGACTGACAAGGCCTTTAGATGGGATCAGACTGACAAGTCCTTTAGATGGGTTCAGACTGACAAGGCCTTTAGATGGGTTCAGACTGACAAGGCCTTTAGATGGGTTCAGATGGGTTCAGACTGACAAGGCCTTTAGATGGGTTCAGACTGACAAGGCCTTTAGATGGGTTCAGACTGACAAGGCCTTTAGATGGGTTCAGACTGACAAGGCCTTTAGATGGGTTCAGACTGACAAGGCCTTTAGATGGGTTCAGATGGGTTCAGACTGACAAGGCCTTTAAATGGGTTCAGACTGACAAGGCCTTTAGATGGGTTCAGACTGACAAGTCCTTTAGATGGGTTCAGATGGGTTCAGACTGACAAGACCTTTAGATGGATTCAGACTGACAAGGCCTTTAGATGGGATCAGACTGACAAGGCCTTTAGATGGGTTCAGACTGACAAGGCCTTTAGATGGGTTCAGACTGACAAGGCCTTTAGATGGGATCAGACTGACAAGGCCTTTAGATGGGATCAGACTGACAAGTCCTTTAGATGGGTTCAGACTGACAAGGCCTTTAGATGGGTTCAGACTGACAAGGCCTTTAGATGGGTTCAGATGGGTTCAGACTGACAAGGCCTTTAGATGGGTTCAGACTGACAAGGCCTTTAGATGGGTTCAGACTGACAAGGCCTTTAGATGGGTTCAGACTGACAAGGCCTTTAGATGGGTTCAGACTGACAAGGCCTTTAGATGGGTTCAGATGGGTTCAGACTGACAAGGCCTTTAAATGGGTTCAGACTGACAAGGCCTTTAGATGGGTTCAGACTGACAAGTCCTTTAGATGGGTTCAGATGGGTTCAGACTGACAAGGCCTTTAGATGGGTTCAGACTGACAAGGCCTTTAGATGGGTTCAGATGGATTCAGACTGACAAGGCCTTTAGATGGGTTCAGACTGACAAGGCCTTTAGATGGGTTCAGAGTGACAAGGCCTTTAGATGGGTTCAGAATGACAAGGCCTTTAGATGGGTTCTAATGGGTTCAGACTGACAAGGCCTTTAGATGGGTTCAGACTGACAAGACCTTTAGATGGGTTCAGACTGACAAGGCCTTTAGATGGGTTCAGACTGACAAGGCCTTTAGATGGGTTCAGACCGACAAGGCCTTTAGATGGGTTCAGATGGGTTCAGACTGACAAGGCCTTTAGATGGGTTCAGACTGACAAGGCCTTTAGATGGGTTCAGACTGACAAGACCTTTAGATGGGTTCAGACTGACAAGACCTTTAGATGGGTTCAGACTGACAAGGCCTTTAGATGGGTTCAGACTGACAAGGCCTTTAGATGCGTTCAGACTGACAAGACCTTTAGATGGGTTCAGACTGACAAGGCCTTTAGATGGGTTCAGACTGACAAGGCCTTTAGATGGGATCAGACTGACAAGGCCTTTAGATGGGTTCAGACTGACAAGGCCTTTAGATGGGTTCAGATGGGTTCAGACTGACAAGGCCTTTAGATGGGTTCAGACTGACAAGGCCTTTAGATGGGTTCAGACTGACAAGGCCTTTAGATGGGTTCAGACTGACAAGGCATTTAGATGGGTTCTAATGGGTTCAGAATGACAAGGCCTTTAGATGGATTCAGACTGACAAGGCCTTTAGATGGGTTCAGACTGACAAGGCCTTTAGATGGGTTCAGACTGACAAGGCCTTTAGATGGGTTCAGATGGGTTCAGACTGACAAGGCCTTTAGATGGGTTCAGACTGACAAGGCCTTCAGATGGGTTCAGACTGACAAGGCCTTTAGATGGGTTCAGACTGACAAGGCCTTTAGATGGGTTCAGACTGACAAGACCTTTAGATGGGTTCAGACTGACAAGGCCTTTAGATGGGTTCAGACTGACAAGGCCTTTAGATGGGATCAGACTGACAAGGCCTTTAGATGGGTTCAGACTGACAAGGCCTTTAGATGGGTTCAGATGGGTTCAGACTGACAAGGCCTTTAGATGGGTTCAGACTGACAAGGCCTTTAGATGGGTTCAGACTGACAAGGCCTTTAGATGGGTTCAGACTGACAAGGCATTTAGATGGGTTCTAATGGGTTCAGAATGACAAGGCCTTTAGATGGATTCAGACTGACAAGGCCTTTAGATGGGTTCAGACTGACAAGGCCTTTAGATGGGTTCAGATGGGTTCAGACTGACAAGGCCTTTAGATGGGTTCAGACTGACAAGGCCTTTAGATGGGTTCAGACTGACAAGGCCTTTAGATGGGTTCAGACTGACAAGGCCTTTAGATGGGATCAGACTGACAAGGCCTTTAGATGGGTTCAGACTGACAAGGCCTTTAGATGGGTTCAGATGGGTTCAGACTGACAAGGCCTTTAGATGGGTTCAGACTGACAAGGCCTTTAGATGGGTTCAGACTGACAAGGCCTTTAGATGGGTTCAGACTGACAAGGCATTTAGATGGGTTCTAATGGGTTCAGAATGACAAGGCCTTTAGATGGGTTCAGACTGACAAGGCCTTTAGATGGGTTCAGACTGTCAAGGCCTTTAGATGGGTTCAGATGGGTTCAGACTGACAAGGCCTTTAGATGGGTTCAGACTGACAAGGCCTTCAGATGGGTTCAGACTGACAAGGCCTTTAGATGGGTTCAGACTGACAAGGCCTTTAGATGGGTTCAGACTGACAAGACCTTTAGATGGGTTCAGACTGACAAGGCCTTTAGATGGGTTCAGACTGACAAGGCCTTTAGATGGGTTCAGACTGACAAGGCCTTTAGATGGGTTCAGACTGACAAGGCCTTTAGATGGGTTCAGACTGACAAGACCTTTAGATGGGTTCAGACTGACAAGGCCTTTAGATGGGTTCAGACTGACAAGGCCTTTAGATGGGTTCAGACTGACAAGGCCTTTAGATGGGTTTAGATGGGTTCAGACTGACAAGGCCTTTAGATGGTTTCAGACTGACAAGACCTTCAGATGGGTTCAGACTGACAAGGCCTTCAGATGGGTTCAGACTGACAAGGCCTTTAGATGGGTTCAGACTGACAAGGCCTTCAGATGGGTTCAGACTGACAAGGCCTTTAGATGGGTTCAGATGGGTTCAGACTGACAAGGCCTTCAGATGGGTTCAGACTGACAAGGCCTTTAGATGGGTTCAGACTGACAAGGCCTTTAGATGGGTTCAGACTGACAAGGCCTTTAGATGGGTTCAGACTGACAAGGCCTTCAGATGGGTTCAGACTGACAAGGCCTTTAGATGGGTTCAGACTGACAAGGCCTTTAGATGGGTTTAGATGGGTTCAGACTGACAAGGCCTTTAGATGGGTTCAGATTGACAAGGCCTTTAGATGGGTTCAGACTGACAAGGCCTTTAGATGGGTTCAGACTGACAAGGCCTTTAGATGGGTTCAGACTGACAAGGCCTTTAGATGGGTTCAGACTGACAAGGCCTTTAGATGGGTTTAGATGGGTTCAGACTGACAAGGCCTTTAGATGGGTTCAGACTGACAAGGCCTTTAGATGGGTTCAGACTGACAAGGCCTTTAGATGGGTTCAGACTGACAAGAACTTTAGATGGGTTCAGACTGACAAGGCCTTTAGATGGGTTCAGACTGACAAGGCCTTTAGATGGGTTCAGACTGACAAGACCTTTAGATGGTTTCATATGGGTTCAGACTGACAAGGCCTTCAGATGGGTTCAGACTGACAAGGCCTTTAGATGGGTTCAGACTGACAAGACCTTTAGATGGGTTCAGACTGACAAGGCCTTTAGATGGGTTCAGACTGACAAGGCCTTTAGATGGTTTCAGATGGGTTCAGACTGACAAGGCCTTCAGATGGGTTCAGACTGACAAGGCCTTTAGATGGGTTCAGACTGACAAGGCCTTTAGATGGGTTCAGACTGACAAGGCCTTTAGATGGGTTCAGACTGACAAGGCCTTTAGATGGGTTCAGACTGACAAGGCCTTTAGATGGGTTCAGACTGACAAGGCCTTTAGATGGGTTCAGACTGACAAGGCCTTTAGATGGGTTCAGACTGACAAGGCCTTTAGATGGGTTCAGACTGACAAGGCCTTTAGATGGGTTCAGATGGGTTCAGACTGACAAGACCTTTAGATGGGTTCAGACTGACAAAACCTTTAGATGGGTTCAGACTGACAAGGCCTTTAGATGGGTTAAGACTGACAAGGCCTTTAGATGGGTTCAGACTGACAAGGCCTTTAGATGGGTTCAGACTGACAAGACCTTTAGATGGGTTCAGACTGACAAGGCCTTTAGATGGTTTCAGATGGGTTCAGACTGACAAGGCCTTTAGATGGGTTCAGACTGACAAGACCTTTAGATGGGTTCAGACTGACAAGGCCTTTAGATGGGTTCAGACTGACAAGGCCTTTAGATGGGTTCAGACTGACAAGGCCTTTAGATGGGTTCAGACTGACAAGGCCTTTAGATGGGTTCAGACTGACAAGGCCTTTAGATGGGTTCAGACTGACAAGGCCTTTAGATGGGTTCAGACTGACAAGAACTTTAGATGGGTTCAGACTGACAAGGCCTTTAGATGGGTTCAGACTGACAAGGCCTTTAGATGGGTTCAGACTGACAAGACCTTTAGATGGTTTCAGATGGGTTCAGACTGACAAGGCCTTTAGATGGGTTCAGACTGACAAGACCTTTAGATGGGTTCAGACTGACAAGACCTTTAGATGGGTTCAGACTGACAAGGCCTTTAGATGGGTTCAGATTGACAAGGCCTTTAGATGGGTTCAGACTGACAAGGCCTTTAGATGGGTTCAGACTGACAAGGCCTTTAGATGGGTTCAGACTGACAAGGCCTTTAGATGGGTTCAGACTGACAAGGCCTTTAGATGGGTTCAGACTGACAAGGCCTTTAGATGGGTTCAGACTGACAAGGCCTTTAGATGGGTTCAGACTGACAAGGCATTTAGATGGGTTCAGACTGACAAGGCCTTTAGATGGGTTCAGATGGGTTCAGACTGACAAGGCCTTTAGATGGGTTCAGACTGACAAGGCCTTTAGATGGGTTCAGACTGACAAGGCCTTTAGATGGGTTCAGACTGACAAGACCTTTAGATGGGTTCAGACTGACAAGGCCTTTAGATGGTTTCAGATGGGTTCAGACTGACAAGGCCTTTAGATGGGTTCAGACTGACAAGGCCTTTAGATGGGTTCAGACTGACAAGACCTTTAGATGGGTTCAGACTGACAAGGCCTTTAGATGGGTTCAGACTGACAAGGCCTTTAGATGGGTTTAGATGGGTTCAGACTGACAAGGCCTTTAGATGGGTTCAGACTGACAAGGCCTTTAGATGGGTTCAGACTGACAAGGCCTTTAGATGGGTTCAGACTGACAAGACCTTTAGATGGTTTCAGATGGATTCAGACTGACAAGGCCTTTAGATGGGTTCAGACTGACAAGGCCTTTAGATGGGTTCAGACTGACAATGTCTTTAGATGGGTTCAGATGGATTCAGACTGACAAGGCCTTTAGATGGTTTCAGATGGGTTCAGACTGACAAGGCCTTCAGATGGGTTCAGACTGACAAGGCCTTTAGATGGGTTCAGACTGACAAGGCCTTTAGATGGGTTCAGACTGACAAGGCCTTTAGATGGGTTCAGACTGACAAGGCCTTCAGATGGGTTCAGACTGACAAGGCCTTTAGATGGGTTCAGACTGACAAGGCCTTTAGATGGGTTCAGACTGACAAGGCCTTTAGATGGGTTCAGACTGACAAGGCCTTTAGATGGGTTCAGACTGACAAGGCCTTTAGATGGGTTCAGACTGACAAGGCCTTTAGATGGGTTCAGACTGACAATGCCTTTAGATGGGATCAGACTGACAAGGCCTTTAGATGGGTTCAGACTGACAAGGCCTTTAGATGGGTTCAGATGGGTTCAGACTGACAAGACCTTTAGATGGGTTCAGACTGACAAGGACTTTAGATGGGTTCAGACTGACAAGGCCTTTAGATGGGATCAGACTGACAAGGCCTTTAGATGGGTTCAGACTGACAAGGCCTTTAGATGGGTTCAGACTGACAAGGCCTTTAGATGGGTTCAGATGGGTTCAGACTGACAAGGCCTTTAGATGGGTTCAGACTGACAAGGCCTTCAGATGGGTTCAGACTGACAAGGCCTTTAGATGGGTTCAGACTGACAAGGCCTTCAGATGGGTTCAGACTGACAAGGCCTTTAGATGGGTTCAGATGGGTTCAGACTGACAGGGCCTTCAGATGGGTTCAGACTGACAAGGCCTTTAGATGGGTTCAGACTGACAAGGCCTTTAGATGGGTTCAGACTGACAAGGCCTTTAGATGGGTTCAGACTGACAAGGCCTTCAGATGGGTTCAGACTGACAAGGCCTTTAGATGGGTTCAGACTGACAAGGCCTTCAGATGGGTTCAGACTGACAAGGCCTTTAGATGGGTTCAGATGGGTTCAGACTGACAAGGCCTTCAGATGGGTTCAGACTGACAAGGCCTTTAGATGGGTTCAGACTGACAAGGCCTTTAGATGGGTTCAGACTGACAAGACCTTTAGATGGGTTCAGACTGACAAGGCCTTTAGATGGGTTCAGACTGACAAGGCCTTTAGATGGGTTCAGACTGACAAGTCCTTTAGATGGGTTCAGACTGACAATAACTTTAGATGGTTTCATATGGATTCAGACTGACAAGGCCTTTAGATGGGTTCAGACTGACAAGGCGTTTAGATGGTTTCAGACTGACAAGGCCTTTAGATGGGTTCAGACTGACAAGGCCTTTAGATGGGTTCAGACTGACAAGGCCTTTAGATGGGTTCAGACTGACAAGGCCTTTAGATGGGTTCAGACTGACAAGACCTTTAGATGGGTTCAGACTGACAAGGCCTTTAGATGGGTTCAGACTGACAAGGCCTTTAGATGGTTTCAGATGGGTTCAGACTGACAAGGCCTTCAGATGGGTTCAGACTGACAAGGCCTTTAGATGGGTTCAGACTGACAAGACCTTTAGATGGGTTCAGACTGACAAGGCCTTTAGATGGGTTCAGACTGACAAGGCCTTTAGATGGTTTCAGATGGGTTCAGACTGACAAGGCCTTCAGATGGGTTCAGACTGACAAGGCCTTTAGATGGGTTCAGACTGACAAGGCCTTTAGATGGGTTCAGACTGACAAGGCCTTTAGATGGGTTCAGACTGACAAGGCCTTTAGATGGGTTCAGACTGACAAGGCCTTTAGATGGGTTCAGACTGACAAGGCCTTTAGATGGGTTCAGACTGACAAGGCCTTTAGATGGGTTCAGACTGACAAGGCCTTTAGATGGGTTCAGACTGACAAGGCCTTTAGATGGGTTCAGATGGGTTCAGACTGACAAGACCTTTAGATGGGTTCAGACTGACAAAACCTTTAGATGGGTTCAGACTGACAAGGCCTTTAGATGGGTTAAGACTGACAAGGCCTTTAGATGGGTTCAGACTGACAAGGCCTTTAGATGGGTTCAGACTGACAAGACCTTTAGATGGGTTCAGACTGACAAGGCCTTTAGATGGTTTCAGATGGGTTCAGACTGACAAGGCCTTTAGATGGGTTCAGACTGACAAGACCTTTAGATGGGTTCAGACTGACAAGGCCTTTAGATGGGTTCAGACTGACAAGGCCTTTAGATGGGTTCAGACTGACAAGGCCTTTAGATGGGTTCAGACTGACAAGGCCTTTAGATGGGTTCAGACTGACAAGGCCTTCAGATGGGTTCAGACTGACAAGGCCTTCAGATGGGTTCAGACTGACAAGGCCTTTAGATGGGTTCAGACTGACTAGGCCTTTAGATGGGTTCAGACTGACAAGGCCTTTAGATGGGTTCAGACTGACAAGGCCTTTAGATGGGTTCAGACTGACAAGGCCTTCAGATGGGTTCAGACTGACAAGGCCTTTAGATGGGTTCAGACTGACAAGGCCTTTAGATGGGTTCAGACTGACAAGGCCTTTAGATGGGTTCAGACTGACAAGGCCTTTAGATTGGTTCAGACTGACAAGGCCTTTAGATGGGTTCAGACTGACAAGGCCTTTAGATGGGTTCAGACTGACAATGCCTTTAGATGGGATCAGACTGACAAGGCCTTTAGATGGGTTCAGACTGACAAGGCCTTTAGATGGGTTCAGATGGGTTCAGACTGACAAGACCTTTAGATGGGTTCAGACTGACAAGGACTTTAGATGGGTTCAGACTGACAAGGCCTTTAGATGGGATCAGACTGACAAGGCCTTTAGATGGGTTCAGACTGACAAGGCCTTTAGATGGGTTCAGACTGACAAGGCCTTTAGATGGGTTCAGATGGGTTCAGACTGACAAGGCCTTTAGATGGGTTCAGACTGACAAGGCCTTCAGATGGGTTCAGACTGACAAGGCCTTTAGATGGGTTCAGACTGACAAGGCCTTCAGATGGGTTCAGACTGACAAGGCCTTTAGATGGGTTCAGATGGGTTCAGACTGACAGGGCCTTCAGATGGGTTCAGACTGACAAGGCCTTTAGATGGGTTCAGACTGACAAGGCCTTTAGATGGGTTCAGACTGACAAGGCCTTTAGATGGGTTCAGACTGACAAGGCCTTCAGATGGGTTCAGACTGACAAGGCCTTTAGATGGGTTCAGACTGACAAGGCCTTCAGATGGGTTCAGACTGACAAGGCCTTTAGATGGGTTCAGATGGGTTCAGACTGACAAGGCCTTCAGATGGGTTCAGACTGACAAGGCCTTTAGATGGGTTCAGACTGACAAGGCCTTTAGATGGGTTCAGATGGGTTCAGACTGACAAGGCCTTTAGATGGGTTCAGACTGACAAGGCCTTTAGATGGTTTCAGATGGGTTCAGACTGACAAGGCCTTTAGATGGATTCAGACTGACAAGGCCTTTAGATGGGTTCAGACTGACAAGACCTTTAGATGGGTTCAGACTGACAAGGCCTTTAGATGGGTTCAGACTGACAAGGCCTTCAAATGGGTTCAGACTGACAAGGCCTTCAGATGGGTTCAGACTGACAAGGCCTTTAGATGGGTTCAGACTGACAAGGCCTTTAGATGGGTTCAGACTGACAAGGCCTTTAGATGGGTTCAGACTGACAAGGCCTTTAGATGGGTTCAGACTGACAAGGCCTTTAGATGGGTTCAGACTGACAAGGCCTTTAGATGGGTTCAGACTGACAAGGCCTTTAGATGGTTTCAGACTGACAAGGCCTTTAGATGGGTTCAGACTGACAAGGCCTTTAGATGGGATCAGACTGACAAGGCCTTTAGATGGGTTCAGACTGACAAGGCCTTTAGATGGGTTCAGACTGACAAGGCCTTTAGATGGGTTCAGACTGACAAGACCTTTAGATGGTTTCAGATGGGTTCAGACTGACAAGGCCTTTAGATGGGTTCAGACTGACAAGGCCTTTAGATGGGTTCAGACTGACAAGGCCTTTAGATGGGTTCAGACTGACAAGACCTTTAGATGGGTTCAGACTGACAAGAACTTTAGATGGGTTCAGACTGACAAGGCCTTTAGATGGGTTCAGACTGACAAGGCCTTTAGATGGGTTCAGACTGACAAGACCTTTAGATGGGTTCAGATGGGTTCAGACTGACAAGGCCTTTAGATGGGTTCAGATGGATTCAGACTGACAAGGCCTTTAGATGGTTTCAGATGGGTTCAGACTGACAAGGCCTTCAGATGGGTTCAGACTGACAAGGCCTTTAGATGGGTTCAGACTGACAAGGCCTTTAGATGGGTTCAGACTGACAAGGCCTTTAGATGGGTTCAGACTGACAAGGCCTTTAGATGGGTTCAGACTGACAAGGCCTTTAGATGGGTTCAGACTGACAAGGCCTTTAGATGGTTTCAGACTGACAAGGCCTTCAGATGGGTTCAGACTGACAAGGCCTTTAGATGGGTTCAGACTGACAAGGCCTTTAGATGGGTTCAGACTGACAAGGCCTTTAGATGGGTTCAGACTGACAAGGCCTTTAGATGGGTTCAGACTGACAAGGCCTTTAGATGGGTTCAGACTGACAAGGCCTTTAGATGGGATCAGACTGACAAGGCCTTTAGATGGGTTCAGACTGACAAGGCCTTTAGATGGGTTCAGATGGGTTCAGACTGACAAGGCCTTTAGATGGGTTCAGACTGACAAGGCCTTTAGATGGGTTCAGACTGACAAGGCCTTTAGATGGGATCAGACTGACAAGGCCTTTAGATGGGTTCAGACTGACAAGGCCTTTAGATGGGTTCAGACTGACAAGGCCTTTAGATGGGTTCAGACTGACAAGGCCTTTAGATGGGTTCAGACTGACAAGGCCTTTAGATGGGTTCAGACTGACAAGGCCTTCAGATGGGTTCAGACTGACAAGGCCTTTAGATGGGTTCAGACTGACAAGGCCTTTAGATGGGTTCAGACTGACAAGGCCTTTAGATGGGTTTAGATGGGTTCAGACTGACAAGGCCTTTAGATGGGTTCAGACTGACAAGGCCTTTAGATGGGTTCAGACTGACAAGGCCTTTAGATGGGTTCAGACTGACAAGGCCTTTAGATGGGTTCAGACTGACAAGGCCTTTAGATGGGTTCAGACTGACAAGGCCTTTAGATGGGTTCAGACTGACAAGACCTTTAGATGGTTTCAGATGGGTTCAGACTGACAAGGCCTTTAGATGGGTTCAGACTGACAAGACCTTTAGATGGGTTCAGACTGACAAGACCTTTAGATGGGTTCAGACTGGCAAGGCCTTTAGATGGGTTCAGATTGACAAGGCCTTTAGATGGGTTCAGACTGACAAGGCCTTTAGATGGGTTCAGACTGACAAGGCCTTTAGATGGGTTCAGACTGACAAGGCCTTTAGATGGGTTCAGACTGACAAGGCCTTTAGATGGGTTCAGACTGACAAGGCCTTTAGATGGGTTCAGACTGACAAGGCCTTTAGATGGGTTCAGACTGACAAGGCCTTTAGATGGGTTCAGACTGACAAGGCCTTTAGATGGGTTCAGATGAGTTCAGACTGACAAGGCCTTTAGATGGGTTCAGACTGACAAGGCCTTTAGATGGGTTCAGACTGACAAGGCCTTTAGATGGGTTCAGACTGACAAGGCCTTTAGATGGATTCAGACTGACAAGACCTTTAGATGGGTTCAGACTGACAAGGCCTTTAGATGGGTTCAGACTGACAAGGCCTTTAGATGGGTTCAGACTGACAAGGCCTTTAGATGGGTTCAGATGGGTTCAGACTGACAAGGCCTTTAGATGGGTTCAGACTGACAAGGCCTTTAGATGGGTTCAGACTGACAAGGCCTTTAGATGGGTTCAGACTGACAAGACCTTTAGATGGGTTCAGACTGACAAGGCCTTTAGATGGGTTCAGACTGACAAGGCCTTTAGATGGGTTTAGATGGGTTCAGACTGACAAGGCCTTTAGATGGGTTCAGACTGACAAGGCCTTTAGATGGGTTCAGACTGACAAGGCCTTTAGATGGGTTCAGACTGACAAGACCTTTAGATGGTTTCAGATGGATTGAGACTGACAAGGCCTTTAGATGGGTTCAGACTGACAAGGCCTTTAGATGGGTTCAGACTGACAAGGCCTTTAGATGGGTTCAGATGGATTCAGACTGACAAGGCCTTTAGATGGTTTCAGATGGGTTCAGACTGACAAGGCCTTCAGATGGGTTCAGACTGACAAGGCCTTTAGATGGGTTCAGACTGACAAGGCCTTTAGATGGGTTCAGACTGACAAGGCCTTTAGATGGGTTCAGACTGACAAGGCCTTCAGATGGGTTCAGACTGACAAGGCCTTTAGATGGGTTCAGACTGACAAGGCCTTTAGATGGGTTCAGACTGACAAGGCCTTTAGATGGGTTCAGACTGACAAGGCCTTTAGATGGGTTCAGACTGACAAGGCCTTTAGATGGGTTCAGACTGACAAGGCCTTTAGATGGGTTCAGACTGACAATGCCTTTAGATGGGATCAGACTGACAAGGCCTTTAGATGGGTTCAGACTGACAAGGCCTTTAGATGGGTTCAGATGGGTTCAGACTGACAAGACCTTTAGATGGGTTCAGACTGACAAGGACTTTAGATGGGTTCAGACTGACAAGGCCTTTAGATGGGATCAGACTGACAAGGCCTTTAGATGGGTTCAGACTGACAAGGCCTTTAGATGGGTTCAGATGGTTTCAGACTGACAAGGCCTTTAGATGGGTTCAGACTGACAAGGCCTTCAGATGGGTTCAGACTGACAAGGCCTTTAGATGGGTTCAGACTGACAAGGCCTTCAGATGGGTTCAGACTGACAAGGCCTTTAGATGGGTTCAGATGGGTTCAGACTGACAGGGCCTTCAGATGGGTTCAGACTGACAAGGCCTTTAGATGGGTTCAGACTGACAAGGCCTTTAGATGGGTTCAGACTGACAAGGCCTTTAGATGGGTTCAGACTGACAAGGCCTTCAGATGGGTTCAGACTGACAAGGCCTTTAGATGGGTTCAGACTGACAAGGCCTTCAGATGGGTTCAGACTGACAAGGCCTTTAGATGGGTTCAGATGGGTTCAGACTGACAAGGCCTTCAGATGGGTTCAGACTGACAAGGCCTTTAGATGGGTTCAGACTGACAAGGCCTTTAGATGGGTTCAGACTGACAAGGCCTTTAGATGGGTTCAGACTGACAAGGCCTTCAGATGGGTTCAGACTGACAAGGCCTTTAGATGGGTTCAGACTGACAAGGCCTTTAGATGGGTTTAGATGGGTTCAGACTGACAAGGCCTTTAGATGGGTTCAGACTGACAAGGCCTTTAGATGGGTTCAGACTGACAAGGCCTTTAGATGGGTTCAGACTGACAAGGCCTTTAGATGGGTTCAGACTGACAAGGCCTTTAGATGGGTTCAGACTGACAAGGCCTTTAGATGGGTTCAGACTGACAAGTCCTTTAGATGGGTTCAGACTGACAATAACTTTAGATGGTTTCAGATGGATTCAGACTGACAAGGCCTTTAGATGGGTTCAGACTGACAAGGCGTTTAGATGGTTTCAGACTGACAAGGCCTTTAGATGGGTTCAGACTGACAAGGCCTTTAGATGGGTTCAGACTGACAAGGCCTTTAGATGGGTTCAGACTGACAAGGCCTTTAGATGGGTTCAGACTGACAAGACCTTTAGATGGGTTCAGACTGACAAGGCCTTTAGATGGGTTCAGACTGACAAGGCCTTTAGATGGTTTCAGATGGGTTCAGACTGACAAGGCCTTCAGATGGGTTCAGACTGACAAGGCCTTTAGATGGGTTCAGACTGACAAGACCTTTAGATGGGTTCAGACTGACAAGGCCTTTAGATGGGTTCAGACTGACAAGGCCTTTAGATGGTTTCAGATGGGTTCAGACTGACAAGGCCTTTAGATGGGTTCAGACTGACAAGGCCTTTAGATGGGTTCAGACTGACAAGGCCTTTAGATGGGTTCAGACTGACAAGGCCTTTAGATGGGTTCAGACTGACAAGGCCTTTAGATGGGTTCAGACTGACAAGGCCTTTAGATGGGTTCAGACTGACAAGGCCTTTAGATGGGTTCAGACTGACAAGGCCTTTAGATGGGTTCAGACTGACAAGGCCTTTAGATGGGTTCAGATGGGTTCAGACTGACAAGACCTTTAGATGGGTTCAGACTGACAAAACCTTTAGATGGGTTCAGACTGACAAGGCCTTTAGATGGGTTAAGACTGACAAGGCCTTTAGATGGGTTCAGACTGACAAGGCCTTTAGATGGGTTCAGACTGACAAGACCTTTAGATGGGTTCAGACTGACAAGGCCTTTAGATGGTTTCAGATGGGTTCAGACTGACAAGGCCTTTAGATGGGTTCAGACTGACAAGACCTTTAGATGGGTTCAGACTGACAAGGCCTTTAGATGGGTTCAGACTGACAAGGCCTTTAGATGGGTTCAGACTGACAAGGCCTTTAGATGGGTTCAGACTGACAAGGCCTTTAGATGGGTTCAGACTGACAAGGCCTTCAGATGGGTTCAGACTGACAAGGCCTTCAGATGGGTTCAGACTGACAAGGCCTTTAGATGGGTTCAGACTGACAAGGCCTTTAGATGGGTTCAGACTGACAAGGCCTTTAGATGGGTTCAGACTGACAAGGCCTTTAGATGGGTTCAGACTGACAAGGCCTTCAGATGGGTTCAGACTGACAAGGCCTTTAGATGGGTTCAGACTGACAAGGCCTTTAGATGGGTTCAGACTGACAAGGCCTTTAGATGGGTTCAGACTGACAAGGCCTTTAGATTGGTTCAGACTGACAAGGCCTTTAGATGGGTTCAGACTGACAAGGCCTTTAGATGGGTTCAGACTGACAATGCCTTTAGATGGGATCAGACTGACAAGGCCTTTAGATGGGTTCAGACTGACAAGGCCTTTAGATGGGTTCAGATGGGTTCAGACTGACAAGACCTTTAGATGGGTTCAGACTGACAAGGCCTTTAGATGGGTTCAGACTGACAAGGCCTTCAGATGGGTTCAGACTGACAAGGCCTTTAGATGGGTTCAGACTGACAAGGCCTTCAGATGGGTTCAGACTGACAAGGCCTTTAGATGGGTTCAGACTGACAAGGCCTTCAGATGGGTTCAGACTGACAAGGCCTTTAGATGGGTTCAGATGGGTTCAGACTGACAAGGCCTTCAGATGGGTTCAGACTGACAAGGCCTTTAGATGGGTTCAGACTGACAAGGCCTTTAGATGGGTTCAGACTGACAAGGCCTTTAGATGGGTTCAGACTGACAAGGCCTTCAGATGGGTTCAGACTGACAAGGCCTTTAGATGGGTTCAGACTGACAAGGCCTTTAGATGGGTTTAGATGGGTTCAGACTGACAAGGCCTTTAGATGGGTTCAGACTGACAAGGCCTTTAGATGGGTTCAGACTGACAAGGCCTTTAGATGGGTTCAGACTGACAAGGCCTTTAGATGGGTTCAGACTGACAAGGCCTTTAGATGGGTTCAGACTGACAAGGCCTTTAGATGGGTTCAGACTGACAAGTCCTTTAGATGGGTTCAGACTGACAATAACTTTAGATGGTTTCAGATGGATTCAGACTGACAAGGCCTTTAGATGGGTTCAGACTGACAAGGCGTTTAGATGGTTTCAGACTGACAAGTCCTTTAGATGGGTTCAGACTGACAAGGCCTTTAGATGGGTTCAGACTGACAAGGCCTTTAAATGGGTTCAGACTGACAAGGCCTTTAGATGGGTTCAGACTGACAAGACCTTTAGATGGGTTCAGACTGACAAGGCCTTTAGATGGGTTCAGACTGACAAGGCCTTTAGATGGTTTCAGATGGGTTCAGACTGACAAGGCCTTCAGATGGGTTCAGACTGACAAGGCCTTTAGATGGGTTCAGACTGACAAGACCTTTAGATGGGTTCAGACTGACAAGGCCTTTAGATGGGTTCAGACTGACAAGGCCTTTAGATGGTTTCAGATGGGTTCAGACTGACAAGGCCTTCAGATGGGTTCAGACTGACAAGGCCTTTAGATGGGTTCAGACTGACAAGGCCTTTAGATGGGTTCAGACTGACAAGGCCTTTAGATGGGTTCAGACTGACAAGGCCTTTAGATGGGTTCAGACTGACAAGGCCTTTAGATGGGTTCAGACTGACAAGGCCTTTAGATGGGTTCAGACTGACAAGGCCTTTAGATGGGTTCAGACTGACAAGGCCTTTAGATGGGTTCAGATGGGTTCAGACTGACAAGACCTTTAGATGGGTTCAGACTGACAAAACCTTTAGATGGGTTCAGACTGACAAGGCCTTTAGATGGGTTAAGACTGACAAGGCCTTTAGATGGTTTCAGATGGGTTCAGACTGACAAGGCCTTCAGATGGGTTCAGACTGACAAGGCCTTTAGATGGGTTCAGACTGACAAGACCTTTAGATGGGTTCAGACTGACAAGGCCTTTAGATGGGTTCAGACTGACAAGGCCTTTAGATGGTTTCAGATGGGTTCAGACTGACAAGGCCTTCAGATGGGTTCAGACTGACAAGGCCTTTAGATGGGTTCAGACTGACAAGGCCTTTAGATGGGTTCAGACTGACAAGGCCTTTAGATGGGTTCAGACTGACAAGGCCTTTAGATGGGTTCAGACTGACAAGGCCTTTAGATGGGTTCAGACTGACAAGGCCTTTAGATGGGTTCAGACTGACAAGGCCTTTAGATGGGTTCAGACTGACAAGGCCTTTAGATGGGTTCAGATGGGTTCAGACTGACAAGACCTTTAGATGGGTTCAGACTGACAAAACCTTTAGATGGGTTCAGACTGACAAGGCCTTTAGATGGGTTAAGACTGACAAGGCCTTTAGATGGGTTCAGACTGACAAGGCCTTTAGATGGGTTCAGACTGACAAGACCTTTAGATGGGTTCAGACTGACAAGGCCTTTAGATGGTTTCAGATGGGTTCGGACTGACAAGGCCTTTAGATGGGTTCAGACTGACAAGACCTTTAGATGGGTTCAGACTGACAAGGCCTTTAGATGGGTTCAGACTGACAAGGCCTTTAGATGGGTTCAGACTGACAAGGCCTTTAGATGGGTTCAGACTGACAAGGCCTTTAGATGGGTTCAGACTGACAAGGCCTTCAGATGGGTTCAGACTGACAAGGCCTTCAGATGGGTTCAGACTGACAAGGCCTTTAGATGGGTTCAGACTGACAAGGCCTTTAGATGGGTTCAGACTGACAAGGCCTTTAGATGGGTTCAGACTGACAAGGCCTTTAGATGGGTTCAGACTGACAAGGCCTTCAGATGGGTTCAGACTGACAAGGCCTTTAGATGGGTTCAGACTGACAAGGCCTTTAGATGGGTTCAGACTGACAAGGCCTTTAGATGGGTTCAGACTGACAAGGCCTTTAGATTGGTTCAGACTGACAAGGCCTTTAGATGGGTTCAGACTGACAAGGCCTTTAGATGGGTTCAGACTGACAATGCCTTTAGATGGGATCAGACTGACAAGGCCTTTAGATGGGTTCAGACTGACAAGGCCTTTAGATGGGTTCAGATGGGTTCAGACTGAAAAGACCTTTAGATGGGTTCAGACTGACAAGGACTTTAGATGGGTTCAGACTGACAAGGCCTTTAGATGGGATCAGACTGACAAGGCCTTTAGATGGGTTCAGACTGACAAGGCCTTTAGATGGGTTCAGACTGACAAGGCCTTTAGATGGGTTCAGATGGGTTCAGACTGACAAGGCCTTTAGATGGGTTCAGACTGACAAGGCCTTCAGATGGGTTCAGACTGACAAGGCCTTTAGATGGGTTCAGACTGACAAGGCCTTCAGATGGGTTCAGACTGACAAGGCCTTTAGATGGGTTCAGATGGGTTCAGACTGACAGGGCCTTCAGATGGGTTCAGACTGACAAGGCCTTTAGATGGGTTCAGACTGACAAGGCCTTTAGATGGGTTCAGACTGACAAGGCCTTTAGATGGGTTCAGACTGACAAGGCCTTCAGATGGGTTCAGACTGACAAGGCCTTTAGATGGGTTCAGACTGACAAGGCCTTCAGATGGGTTCAGACTGACAAGGCCTTTAGATGGGTTCAGATGGGTTCAGACTGACAAGGCCTTCAGATGGGTTCAGACTGACAAGGCCTTTAGATGGGTTCAGACTGACAAGGCCTTTAGATGGGTTCAGATGGGTTCAGACTGACAAGGCCTTTAGATGGGTTCAGACTGACAAGGCCTTTAGATGGTTTCAGATGGGTTCAGACTGACAAGGCCTTTAGATGGATTCAGACTGACAAGGCCTTTAGATGGGTTCAGACTGACAAGACCTTTAGATGGGTTCAGACTGACAAGGCCTTTAGATGGGTTCAGACTGACAAGGCCTTCAGATGGGTTCAGACTGACAAGGCCTTCAGATGGGTTCAGACTGACAAGGCCTTTAGATGGGTTCAGACTGACAAGGCCTTTAGATGGGTTCAGACTGACAAGGCCTTTAGATGGGTTCAGACTGACAAGGCCTTTAGATGGGTTCAGACTGACAAGGCCTTTAGATGGGTTCAGACTGACAAGGCCTTTAGATGGGTTCAGACTGACACGGCCTTTAGATGGGTTCAGACTGACAAGAACTTTAGATGGGTTCAGACTGACAAGGCCTTTAGATGGTTTCAGACTGACAAGGCCTTTAGATGGGTTCAGACTGACAAGGCCTTTAGATGGGATCAGACTGACAAGGCCTTTAGATGGGTTCAGACTGACAAGGCCTTTAGATGGGTTCAGACTGACAAGGCCTTTAGATGGGTTCAGACTGACAAGACCTTTAGATGGTTTCAGATGGGTTCAGACTGACAAGGCCTTTAGATGGGTTCAGACTGACAAGGCCTTTAGATGGGTTCAGACTGACAAGGCCTTTAGATGGGTTCAGACTGACAAGACCTTTAGATGGGTTCAGACTGACAAGAACTTTAGATGGGTTCAGACTGACAAGGCCTTTAGATGGGTTCAGACTGACAAGGCCTTTAGATGGGTTCAGACTGACAAGGCCTTTAGATGGGTTCAGACTGACAAGGCCTTTAGATGGGTTCAGACTGACAAGACCTTTAGATGGTTTCAGATGGGTTCAGACTGACAAGGCCTTTAGATGGGTTCAGATGGATTCAGACTGACAAGGCCTTTAGATGGTTTCAGATGGGTTCAGACTGACAAGGCCTTCAGATGGGTTCAGACTGACAAGGCCTTCAGATGGGTTCAGACTGACAAGGCCTTTAGATGGGTTCAGACTGACAAGGCCTTTAGATGGGTTCAGACTGACAAGGCCTTTAGATGGGTTCAGACTGACAAGGCCTTTAGATGGGTTCAGACTGACAAGGCCTTTAGATGGTTTCAGACTGACAAGGCCTTCAGATGGGTTCAGACTGACAAGGCCTTTAGATGGGTTCAGACTGACAAGGCCTTTAGATGGGTTCAGACTGACAAGGCCTTTAGATGGGTTCAGACTGACAAGGCCTTTAGATGGGTTCAGACTGACAAGGCCTTTAGATGGGTTCAGACTGACAAGGCCTTTAGATGGGATCAGACTGACAAGGCCTTTAGATGGGTTCAGACTGACAAGGCCTTTAGATGGGTTCAGATGGGTTCAGACTGACAAGGCCTTTAGATGGGTTCAGACTGACAAGGCCTTTAAATGGGTTCAGACTGACAAGGCCTTTAGATGGGATCAGACTGACAAGGCCTTTAGATGGGTTCAGACTGACAAGGCCTTTAGATGGGTTCAGACTGACAAGGCCTTTAGATGGGTTCAGATGGGTTCAGACTGACAAGGCCTTTAGATGGGTTCAGACTGACAAGGCCTTTAGATGGGTTCAGACTGACAAGGCCTTTAGATGGGTTCAGACTGACAAGGCCTTTAGATGGGTTCAGACTGACAAGGCCTTTAGATGGGTTCAGATGGGTTCAGACTGACAAGGCCTTGAGGGGTTCAGACTGAAAAGACCTTTAGATGGGTTCAGACTGACAAGGCCTTTAGATGGGTTCAGACTGACAAGGCCTTTAGATGTGTTCAGACTGACAAGGCCTTTAGATGGGTTCAGACTGACAAGGCCTTTAGATGGGTTCAGACTGACAAGGCCTTTAGATGGGTTCAGACTGACAAGGCCTTTAGATTGGTTCAGACTGACAAGGCCTTTAGATGGGTTCAGACTGACAAGGCCTTTAGATGGGTTCAGACTGACAATGCCTTTAGATGGGATCAGACTGACAAGGCCTTTAGATGGGTTCAGACTGACAAGGCCTTTAGATGGGTTCAGATGGGTTCAGACTGAAAAGACCTTTAGATGGGTTCAGACTGACAAGGACTTTAGATGGGTTCAGACTGACAAGGCCTTTAGATGGGATCAGACTGACAAGGCCTTTAGATGGGTTCAGACTGACAAGGCCTTTAGATGGGTTCAGACTGACAAGGCCTTTAGATGGGTTCAGATGGGTTCAGACTGACAAGGCCTTTAGATGGGTTCAGACTGACAAGGCCTTCAGATGGGTTCAGACTGACAAGGCCTTTAGATGGGTTCAGACTGACAAGGCCTTCAGATGGGTTCAGACTGACAAGGCCTTTAGATGGGTTCAGATGGGTTCAGACTGACAGGGCCTTCAGATGGGTTCAGACTGACAAGGCCTTTAGATGGGTTCAGACTGACAAGGCCTTTAGATGGGTTCAGACTGACAAGGCCTTTAGATGGGTTCAGACTGACAAGGCCTTCAGATGGGTTCAGACTGACAAGGCCTTTAGATGGGTTCAGACTGACAAGGCCTTCAGATGGGTTCAGACTGACAAGGCCTTTAGATGGGTTCAGATGGGTTCAGACTGACAAGGCCTTCAGATGGGTTCAGACTGACAAGGCCTTTAGATGGGTTCAGACTGACAAGGCCTTTAGATGGGTTCAGATGGGTTCAGACTGACAAGGCCTTTAGATGGGTTCAGACTGACAAGGCCTTTAGATGGTTTCAGATGGGTTCAGACTGACAAGGCCTTTAGATGGATTCAGACTGACAAGGCCTTTAGATGGGTTCAGACTGACAAGACCTTTAGATGGGTTCAGACTGACAAGGCCTTTAGATGGGTTCAGACTGACAAGGCCTTCAGATGGGTTCAGACTGACAAGGCCTTCAGATGGGTTCAGACTGACAAGGCCTTTAGATGGGTTCAGACTGACAAGGCCTTTAGATGGGTTCAGACTGACAAGGCCTTTAGATGGGTTCAGACTGACAAGGCCTTTAGATGGGTTCAGACTGACAAGGCCTTTAGATGGGTTCAGACTGACAAGGCCTTTAGATGGGTTCAGACTGACACGGCCTTTAGATGGGTTCAGACTGACAAGAACTTTAGATGGGTTCAGACTGACAAGGCCTTTAGATGGTTTCAGACTGACAAGGCCTTTAGATGGGTTCAGACTGACAAGGCCTTTAGATGGGATCAGACTGACAAGGCCTTTAGATGGGTTCAGACTGACAAGGCCTTTAGATGGGTTCAGACTGACAAGGCCTTTAGATGGGTTCAGACTGACAAGACCTTTAGATGGTTTCAGATGGGTTCAGACTGACAAGGCCTTTAGATGGGTTCAGACTGACAAGGCCTTTAGATGGGTTCAGACTGACAAGGCCTTTAGATGGGTTCAGACTGACAAGACCTTTAGATGGGTTCAGACTGACAAGAACTTTAGATGGGTTCAGACTGACAAGGCCTTTAGATGGGTTCAGACTGACAAGGCCTTTAGATGGGTTCAGACTGACAAGGCCTTTAGATGGGTTCAGACTGACAAGGCCTTTAGATGGGTTCAGACTGACAAGACCTTTAGATGGTTTCAGATGGGTTCAGACTGACAAGGCCTTTAGATGGGTTCAGATGGATTCAGACTGACAAGGCCTTTAGATGGTTTCAGATGGGTTCAGACTGACAAGGCCTTCAGATGGGTTCAGACTGACAAGGCCTTCAGATGGGTTCAGACTGACAAGGCCTTTAGATGGGTTCAGACTGACAAGGCCTTTAGATGGGTTCAGACTGACAAGGCCTTTAGATGGGTTCAGACTGACAAGGCCTTTAGATGGGTTCAGACTGACAAGGCCTTTAGATGGTTTCAGACTGACAAGGCCTTCAGATGGGTTCAGACTGACAAGGCCTTTAGATGGGTTCAGACTGACAAGGCCTTTAGATGGGTTCAGACTGACAAGGCCTTTAGATGGGTTCAGACTGACAAGGCCTTTAGATGGGTTCAGACTGACAAGGCCTTTAGATGGGTTCAGACTGACAAGGCCTTTAGATGGGATCAGACTGACAAGGCCTTTAGATGGGTTCAGACTGACAAGGCCTTTAGATGGGTTCAGATGGGTTCAGACTGACAAGGCCTTTAGATGGGTTCAGACTGACAAGGCCTTTAAATGGGTTCAGACTGACAAGGCCTTTAGATGGGATCAGACTGACAAGGCCTTTAGATGGGTTCAGACTGACAAGGCCTTTAGATGGGTTCAGACTGACAAGGCCTTTAGATGGGTTCAGATGGGTTCAGACTGACAAGGCCTTTAGATGGGTTCAGACTGACAAGGCCTTTAGATGGGTTCAGACTGACAAGGCCTTTAGATGGGTTCAGACTGACAAGGCCTTTAGATGGGTTCAGACTGACAAGGCCTTTAGATGGGTTCAGATGGGTTCAGACTGACAAGGCCTTGAGGGGTTCAGACTGAAAAGACCTTTAGATGGGTTCAGACTGACAAGGCCTTTAGATGGGTTCAGACTGACAAGGCCTTTAGATGGGTTCAGACTGACAAGGCCTTTAGATGGGTTCAGACTGACAAGGCCTTTAGATGGGTTCAGACTGACAAGACCTTTAGATGGGTTCAGACTGACAAGGCCTTCAGATGGGTTCAGACTGACAAGGCCTTTAGATGGGTTCAGACTGACAAGGCCTTTAGATGGGTTCAGACTGACAAGGCCTTTAGATGGGTTCAGACTGACAAGGCCTTTAGATGGTTTCAGACTGACAAGACCTTTAGATGTGTTTAGATGGGTTCAGACTGACAAGGCCTTTAGATGGGTTCAGACTGACAAGGCCTTTAGATGGGTTTAGATGGGTTCAGACTGACAAGGCCTTTAGATGGGTTCAGACTGACAAGGATTTAGATGTGTTCAGACTGACAAGACCTTTAGATGGGTTGAGATGGGTTCAGACTGACAAGGCCTTTAGATGGATTCAGACTGACAAGGCCTTAGATGGGTTCAGACTGACAAGGCCTTTAGATGGGTTCAGACTGACAAGACCTTTAGATGGGTTCAGATGGGTTCAGACTGACAAGGCCTTTAGATGGGTTCAGATGGGTTCCGACTGACAAGGCCTTTAGATGGGTTCAGACTGACAAGGCCTTAGATGGGTTCAGACTGACAAGGCCTTTAGATGGGTTCAGACTGACAAGGCCTTTAGATGGGTTTAGATGGATTCAGACTGACAAGGCCTTTAGATGGTTTCAGACTGACAAGGCCTTTAGATGGGTTCAGATGGGTTCAGACTGACAAGGCCTTTAGATGGGTTCAGATGGGTTCAGACTGACAAGGCCTTTAGATGGGTTCAGATGGGTTCAGACTGACAAGACCTTGAGGGGTTCAGACTGACAAGGCCTTGAGGGGTTCAGACTGACAAGGCCTTTAGATGGGTTCAGACTGACAAGGCCTTTAGATGGGTTCAGACTGACAAGGCCTTTAGATGAGTTCAGACTGACAAGGCCTTTAGATGGGTTCAGACTGACAAGACCTTTAGATGGATTTAGACTGAAAAGGCCTTTAGATGGGTTCAGACTGACAAGGCCTTTAGATGGGTTCAGACTGACAAGACCTTTAGATGGGTTCAGATGGATTCAGACTGACAAGGCCTTTAGATGGGTTCAGACTGACAAGGCCTTTAGATGGGTTCAGACTGACAAGGCCTTTAGATGGGTTCAGACTGACAAGGCCTTTAGATGGGTTCAGACTGACAAGGCCTTCAGATGGGTTCAGACTGACAAGGCCTTTAGATGGGTTCAGATGGGTTCAGACTGACAAGACCTTTAGATGGGTTCAGACTGACAAGGCCTTTAGATGGGTTCAGATGGGTTCAGACTGACAAGACCTTTAGATGGGTTCAGACTGACAAGACCTTTAGATGGGTTCAGACTGACAAGGCCTTTAGATGGGTTCAGACTGACAAGGCCTTTAGATGGGTTCAGATTTTATTATTTTGTTTGCCTTGAGGCAACGATTGTTTCGTCGGTTATATGCTAAGGTAACACCTTAGCTGTGTATTGCAAAGGCCCATCTAAAGGTCTACCCGGCACAGCCAGAAGAGGACTGGCTACCCCTCATAACCTGGTTCCTCTCTAGGTTTCTTCCTAGGTTTTGGCCCTTCTAGGGAGTTTTTCCTAGCCACCGTGCTTCTACACCTGCATTGCTTGCTGTTTGGGGTTTTAGGCTGGGCTTCTGTACAGCACTTTGAGATATCAGCTGATGTACGAAGGGCTATATAAATACATTTGATTTGATTTCACTGCCTTGTTCAAGGGCAGAATTTATTTGATGATTTGATTTAAATGTTTCCCCTTAAACCACTCACATGTTGCTTTAGCAATACGCTTAGGGTCATTGTCCTGCTGGAAGGCTGAACCACCGTCCCAGTCTCAAATCTCTGGAATACTGAAACAGGTTACCCTGAAGAGTTTCCCTGTATTTAGCGCCATCCATCATTCCTTCAATTCTGACCAGTTTCCCAGTCCCTGCCAATGAAAAACATCCCCACAGCATGATGCTGCCACCACCATGTTTCACTGTGGGGATGGTGTTCTCGGGGTGATGAGAGGGGTTTGGTTTGCACCAGACATAGCGTTTCCTTGATGGCAAAAAAGCTCAATTTTAGTCTCATCTGACCAGAGTACCTTCTTCCATATGTTTGGGGAGTCTCCCACATGCCATTTTGGCGAACACCAAACGTGTTTGCTCATTTTTTTCTTTAAGCAATGGCTTTTTTCTGGCCACTCTTCCGTAAAGCCCAGCTCCGTGGAGTGTACGGCTTAAAGTGGTCCTATGGACAGATACTCAAATCTCCGCTATGGAGCTTTTCAGCTCTTTCCCTACTACAGTGAGATGGCTCCCTACTACAGTGAGATGGCTCCTACTACAGTGAGATGCTGCCTACTACAGTGAGATGCTGCCTACTACAGTGAGATGGCAGCCTACGGTTTACCAGTCTCCACAGTACCCCACCATCAATTTGATAATGAGGGCAGATGTCATTCTTTGTTGTGTATGATTATTTATATCTCTATTGTACCATTTTGTAAACTCTAGATACTGTAACAGTGTGAAACTGAGATGCAGCCTACAACAGTGAGATGGCAGCCTACTACAGTGAGATGGCAGCCTACAACAGTGAGATGGCAGCCTACTACAGTGAGATGCAGCCTACTACAGTGAGATGGCAGCCTACTACAGTGAGATGGCAGCCTACTACAGTGAGATGGCAGCCTACTACAGTGAGATGGCAGCCTACTACAGTGAGATGGCAGCCTACAACAGTGAGATGGCAGCCTACTACAGTGAGATGCAGCCTACTACAGTGAGATGCAGCCTACTACAGTGAGATGGCAGCCTACTACAGTGAGATGGCAGCCTACTACAGTGAGATGGCAGCCTACTACAGTGAGATGGCAGCCTACTACAGTGAGATGGCAGGCTACTACAGTGAGATGGCAGCCTACTACAGTGAGATGGCAGCCTACTACAGTGAGATGGCAGCCTACTACAGTGAGATGGCAGCCTACTACAGTGAGATGGCAGCCTACTACAGTGAGATGGCAGCCTACTACAGTGAGATGGCAGCCTACTACAGTGAGATGGCAGCCTACTGCAGTGAGATGGCAGCCTACTGCAGTGAGATGCAGCCTGCTACAGTGAGATGGCAGCCTACTACAGTGAGATGGCAGCCTGCTACAGTGAGATGGCAGCCTACTACAGTGAGACGCAGCCTGCTACAGTGAGACGCAGCCTGCTACAGTGAGACGCAGCCTGCTACAGTGAGACGCAGCCGACTACAGTGAGATGGCAGCCTACTACAGTGAGATGGCAGCCTACTACAGTGAGATGCAGCCTACTACAGTGAGATGGCAGGCTACTACAGTGAGATGCAGCCTACAACAGTGAGATGGCAGCCTACTACAGTGAGATGGCAGCCTACTACAGTGAGATGGCAGCCTACTACAGTGAGATGGCAGCCTACTACAGTGAGATGCAGCCTACTACAGTGAGATGGCAGCCTACTACAGTGAGATGGCAGCCTACTGCAGTGAGATGGCAGCCTACTACAGTGAGATGGCAGCCTACTACAGTGAGATGGCAGCCTACTACAGTGAGATGCAGGCATACACAGCGGTCTTGCCGAATAAATAGGCATATAGTCCCACTTCAAACATAGAAAATCATGCAACTCTCTCATGAGTTCAACAACAGGTTGTTATATGTCACAATATACTTCTGTGCACCAAATGACCCCACCCAGCTAACCACTGAAGAAACACTGGTTTCTTCAGAAACAAGTTTCCGATACGCAATGTTCCATGGACAACCACGAAAAGTAGTAGGTTACTGGGAGAACAAGATATACTGACATTGTATTAAGGAGTTGACTCCGGATAGGCATGTCTTTAGTTTCATATACAGAGCGAGGATATTCTCTCTACTGGGACCGTTTTTACATGCATCCAATCCAGACCTCAGAAAAGCTACAGAGTCTGTGAGTGGAGCAGGAGCCAGATTCAAAAATAAAATGCTGGATCTCCAGCCTTCTCGCCCGGCTCCAAATTCACTTCAGTGGTGCTCACTTCACAAGCTCACGCCATGCCCGGCCCAGCATGCATCTGTAGTCTACTTGTGTGCTACTAGAGCCCCTTGCTTTAGCTACTGTCATGGAGTTCACTAAATATTGTCATAAAGAAACTGATAAAACACACAGGTGCTTTATCAAAAGGTGACTTACAAAGATGAGGACCAAGAGAGGGAGTGCTGTGATGTAGTGTCCACAACTAAAGAACCATTATGGAATATTATATAATAATAATATTATGGAATCTGAAAACACACTTATCCCAAAAGCATGATGCTGTCCTTACTACGTGCACATGCTAAAAGAAAGGAACGAGGTGGGTGTAGCGTTCGTCGTCTGGAGGAGAAGAAGAGGACCAAGATGCAGCCTGCTAAGTGTCCATAATGTTTTAATTATAAAACTGAACACTGACACAATAAACCGACAAACGAACAGCCCTGAGAGGTGAAACACCAAAACACTAAACAGGAAATAACCCACCCACGAAACCCAGGTGGAAAAAGGCTACCTAAGTATGATTCTCAATCAGAGACAACTAACGACACCTGCCTCTGATTGAGAATCATACCAGGCCAAACGAAAAAACAACATAGAAAAACGAACATAGATAACCCACCCAACTCACACCCTGACCATACTAAAACAAAGAAATAACAAAAGAACTAGGGTCAGAACGTGACAGTGGGTAGATAACTAAGTGTGTCATTGTAGCAAAGTATTTCTAAACTACAAATCAGATCTCATAAACGTTTCGTTTATTCCGTTCTATTATCTATACAATAGGCCATCATTGATTTTGGCCCAATAAGCCTGGCATATTCCCACATTCAAGAAGCTTTACATTTTGATTGAGTTATTTGGCCTAAAAACCTCTTAAAATTAATTCAAAGGCACGAATAAGTCATTTTTTTATTTAATATGTATTGAATTCTAAGTAAGTCACCATTGGACTCTTGAGCAGTGGAAACATGTTCTCTGGAGTGATGAATCACTCCTCACCATCTGGCAGTCTGATGGACGAATCTGGGTTTGGCGGATGGTCTGGGACTGGGTTTCATGGTTTGGGTCCCTTAGTTCCAGTGAAGGGAAATCTTAATGCTACAGCATACAAATACATTCTAGATGATTCTGTGCTTCCAACTTTGTGGAAACAGTTTGGGGAAGGCCCTTTCCAGTTTCAGCATGACAATGCCCCCGTGCACAAAGTGAGGTCCACACAGGAACGGTTTGTCGAGATCGGTGTGGAAGAACTTGACTGGTATGCACAGAGCCCTGACCTCTACCCCATCGACCACTTGTGGGAAGAATTGGAACGCCGACTGAGAGCCAGGGCTAATCGCCCAACATCAGTGTCCGACCTCACTAATGTTCTTGTGGCTGAATGGAAGCAAGTCCACCCAGTAATGTTCCGACATCTAGTGGAAAGCCTTCCCAGAAGAGTGGAGGCTGTTATAGCAGCAAAGGGGGGACCAACTCCGTATTAATGCCCATATGTTTGGAATGAGATGTTGGGCAAGCAGGTGTCCACATACTTTTGGGCATGTAGTGTATGTATAAAATACATCTGCATTCAGAACATATAATATCTGTATTCTCTAGAATAACAAAATGTAAAGATAGCCCCGGATAAAGACCCTTGTCGTCCAGTTCAAGACATCCAGAATATAATGTAGACTATCTATTTCTATGATGTAACATAGTGATATGTAGCTATACCCAGGGAATAGAATGTAGTCTCCCTCTATGATGTAACATAGCGATATGTAGCTATACCCAGGGAATAGAATGTAGTCTCCCTCTATGATGTAACATAGCGATATGTAGCTATACCCAGGGAATAGAATGTAGTCTCCCTCTATGATGTAACATAGCGATATGTAGCTATACCCAGGGAATAGAATGTAGTCTCCCTCTATGATCTAACATAGCGATATGTAGCTATACCCAGGGAATAGAATGTAGTCTCCCTCTATGATGTAACATAGTGATATGTAGCTATACCCAGGGAATAGAATGTAGTCTCCCTCTATGATGTAACATAGCGATATGTAGCTATACCCAGGGAATAGAATGTAGTCTCCCTCTATGATGTAACATAGTGATATGATGCTATACCCAGGGAATAGAATGTAGTCTCCCTCTATAATGTAACATAGTGATATGTAGCTATACCCAGGGAATAGAATGTAGTCTCCCTCTATGATGTAACATAGTGATATGTAGCTATACCCAGGGAATAGAATGTAGTCTCCCTCTATGATGTAACATAGCGACATGTAGCTATACCCAGGGAATAGAATGTAGTCTCCCTCTATGATGTAACATAGCGATATGTAGCTATACCCAGGGAATAGAATGTAGTCTCCCTCTATGATGTAACATAGCGATATGTAGCTATACCCAGGGAATAGAATGTAGTCTCCCTCTATGATGTAACATAGCGATATGTAGCTATACCCAGGAAATAGAATGTAGTCTCCCTCTATGATGTAACATAGCGATATGTAGCTATACCCAGGGAATAGAATGTAGTCTCCCTCTATGATGTAACATAGCGATATGTAGCTATACCCAGGGAATAGAATGTAGTCTCCCTCTATGATGTAACATAGCGATATGTAGCTATACCCAGGGAATAGAATGTAGTCTCCCTCTATGATGTAACATAGCGATATGTAGCTATACCCAGGGAATAGAATGTAGTCTCCCTCTATGATGTAACATAGTGATATGTAGCTATACCCAGGGAATAGAATGTAGTCTCCCTCTATGATGTAACATAGCGATATGTAGCTATACCCAGGGAATAGAATGTAGTCTCCCTCTATGATGTAACATAGTGATATGATGCTATACCCAGGGAATAGAATGTAGTCTCCCTCTATAATGTAACATAGTGATATGTAGCTATACCCAGGGAATAGAATGTAGTCTCCCTCTATGATGTAACATAGTGATATGTAGCTATACCCAGGGAATAGAATGTAGTCTCCCTCTATGATGTAACATAGCGATATGTAGCTATACCCAGGGAATAGAATGTACTCTCCCTCTATGATGTAACATAGTGATATGTAGCTATACCCAGGGAATAGAATGTAGTCTCCCTCTATGATGTAACATAGCGATATGTAGCTATACCCAGGGAATAGAATGTAGTCTCCCTCTATGATGTAACATAGCGATATGTAGCTATACCCAGGGAATAGAATGTAGTCTCCCTCTATGATGTAACATAGCGATATGTATTTATACCCAGGGAATAGAATGTAGTCTCCCTCTATGATGTAACATAGCGATATGTAGCTATACCCAGGGAATAGAATGTAGTCTCCCTCTATGATGTAACATAGCGATATGTAGCTATACCCAGGGAATAGAATGTAGACTCTCTCTATGATGTAACATAGCGATATGCAGCTATACCCAGGGAATAGAATGTAGTCTCCCTCTATGATGTAACATAGCGATATTTAGCTATACACAGGGAATAGAATCTAGTCTCCCTCTACGATGTAACATAGTGATATGTAGCTATACCCAGGGAATAGAATATAGTCTCCCTCTATGATGTAACATAGTGATATGTAGCTATACCCAGGGAATAGAATGTAGTCTCCCTCTATGATGTACCATAGTGATATGTCGCTATACCCAGGGAATAGAATGTAGTCTCCCTCTATGATGTAACATAGCGATATGTAGCTATACCCAGGGAATAGAATGTAGTCTCCCTCTATGATGTAACATAGTGATATGTAGCTATACCCAGGGAATAGAATGTAGTCTCCCTCTATGATGTAACATAGCGATATGTAGCTATACCCAGGGAATAGAATGTAGTCTCCCTCTATGATGTAACATAGTGATATGTAGCTATACCCAGGGAATAGAATGTAGTCTCCCTCTATGATGTAACATAGCGATATGTAGCTATACCCAGGGAATAGAATGTAGTCTCCCTCTATGATGTAACATAGCGATATGTAGCTATACCCAGGGAATAGAATGTAGTCTCCCTCTATGATGTAACATAGCGATATGTAGCTATAACCAGGGAATAGAATGTAGTCTCCCTCTATGATGTAACATAGCCATATGTAGCTATACCCAGGGAATAGAATGTAGTCTCCCTCTATGATGTAACATAGCGATATGTAGCTATACCCAGGGAATAGAATGTAGACTCTCTCTATGATGTAACATAGCGATATGCAGCTATACCCAGGGAATAGAATGTAGTCTCCCTCTATGATGTAACATAGCGATATGTAGCTATACCCAGGGAATAGAATGTAGTCTCCCTCTACGATGTAACATAGTGATATGTAGCTATACCCAGGGAATAGAATATAGTCTCCCTCTATGATGTAACATAGTGATATGTAGCTATACCCAGGGAATAGAATGTAGTCTCCCTCTATGATGTACCATAGTGATATGTCGCTATACCCAGGGAATAGAATGTAGTCTCCCTCTATGATGTAACATAGCGATATGTAGCTATACCCAGGGAATAGAATGTAGTCTCCCTCTATGATGTAACATAGCGATATGTAGCTATACCCAGGGAATAGAATGTAGTCTCCCTCTATGATGCTATACCCAGGGAATAGAATGTAATCTCCCTCTATGATGCTATACCCAGGGAATAGAATGTAGTCTCCCTCTATGATGCTATACCCAGGGAATAGAATGTAGTCTCCCTCTATGATGCTATATCCAGGGAATAGAATGTAGTCTCCCTCTATGATGTAACATAGCGATATGTAGCTATACCCAGGGAATAGAATGTAGTCTCCCTCTATGATGTAACATAGTGATATGTAGCTATACCCAGGGAATAGAATGTAGTCTCCCTCTATGATGTAACATAGCGATATGTAGCTATACCCAGGGAATAGAATGTAGTCTCCCTCTATGATGTAACATAGCGATATGTAGCTATACCCAGGGAATAGAATGTAGTCTCCCTCTATGATGTAACATAGCGATATGTAGCTATAACCAGGGAATAGAATGTAGTCTCCCTCTATGATGTAACATAGCCATATGTAGCTATACCCAGGGAATAGAATGTAGTCTCCCTCTATGATGTAACATAGCGATATGTAGCTATACCCAGGGAATAGAATGTAGACTCTCTCTATGATGTAACATAGCGATATGCAGCTATACCCAGGGAATAGAATGTAGTCTCCCTCTATGATGTAACATAGCGATATGTAGCTATACCCAGGGAATAGAATGTAGTCTCCCTCTACGATGTAACATAGTGATATGTAGCTATACCCAGGGAATAGAATATAGTCTCCCTCTATGATGTAACATAGTGATATGTAGCTATACCCAGGGAATAGAATGTAGTCTCCCTCTATGATGTACCATAGTGATATGTCGCTATACCCAGGGAATAGAATGTAGTCTCCCTCTATGATGTAACATAGCGATATGTAGCTATACCCAGGGAATAGAATGTAGTCTCCCTCTATGATGTAACATAGCGATATGTAGCTATACCCAGGGAATAGAATGTAGTCTCCCTCTATGATGCTATACCCAGGGAATAGAATGTAATCTCCCTCTATGATGCTATACCCAGGGAATAGAATGTAGTCTCCCTCTATGATGCTATACCCAGGGAATAGAATGTAGTCTCCCTCTATGATGCTATATCCAGGGAATAGAATGTAGTCTCCCTCTATGATGTAACATAGCGATATGTAGCTATACCCAGGGAATAGAATGTAGTCTCCCTCTATGATGTAACATAGCGATATGTAGCTATACCCAGGGAATAGAATGTAGTCTCTCTCTATAATGTAACATAGCGATATGTAGCTATACCCAGGGAATAGAATGTAGTCTCCCTCTATGATGTAACATAGCGATATGTAGCTATACCCAGGGAATAGAATGTAGTCTCCCTCTATGATGTAACATAGCGATATGTAGCTATACCCAGGGAATAGAATGTAGTCTCCCTCTATGATGCTATACCCAGGGAATAGAATGTAGTCTCCCTCTATGATGCTATACCCAGGGAATAGAATGTAGTCTCCCTCTATGATGCTATATCCAGGGAATAGAATGTAGTCTCCCTCTATGATGTAACATAGCGATATGTAGCTATACCCAGGGAATAGAATGTAGTCTCCCTCTATGATGTAACATAGCGATATGTAGCTATACCCAGGGAATAGAATGTAGTCTCTCTCTATAATGTAATATAGCGATATGTAGCTATACCCAGGGAATAGAATGTAGTCTCCCTCTATGATGTAACATAGTGATATGTAGCTATACCCAGGGAATAGAACGTAGTCTCCCTCTATGATGTAACATAGTGATATGTAGCTATACCCAGGGAATAGAATGTAGGCTCCCTCTATGATGTAACATAGTGATATGTAGCTATACCCAGGGAATAGAATGTAGTCTCCCTCTATGATGCTATACCCAGGGAATAGAATGTAGTCTCCCTCTATGATGCTATACCCAGGGAATAGAATGTAGTCTCCCTCTATGATGCTATACCCAGGGAATAGAATGTAGACTCCCTCTATGATGCTATACCCAGGGAATAGAATGTAGTCTCCCTCTATGATCTAACATAGCGATATGTAGCTATACCCAGGGAATAGAATGTAGTCTCTCTCTATGATGTAACATAGTGATATGTAGCTATACCCAGGGAATAGAATGTAGTCTCCCTCTATGATGTAACATAGCGATATGTAGCTATACCCAGGGAATAGAATGTAGTCTCCCTCTATGATGTAACTTAGTGATATGATGCTATACCCAGGGAATAGAATGTAGTCTCCCTCTATGATGTAACATAGTGATATGTAGCCATACCCAGGGAATAGAATGTAGTCTCCCTCTATAATGTAACATAGTGATATGTAGCTATACCCAGGGAATAGAATGTAGTCTCCCTCTATGATGTAACATAGCGACATGTAGCTATACCCAGGGAATAGAATGTAGTCTCCCTCTATGATGTAACATAGCGATATGTAGCTATACCCAGGGAATAGAATGTAGTCTCCCTCTATGATGTAACATAGCGATATGTAGCTATACCCAGGGAATAGAATGTAGTCTCCCTCTATGATGTAACATAGCGATATGTAGCTATACCCAGGGAATAGAATGTAGTCTCCCTCTATGATGTAACATAGCGATATGTAGCTATACCCAGGAAATAGAATGTAGTCTCCCTCTATGATGTAACATAGCGATATGTAGCTATACCCAGGGAATAGAATGTAGTCTCCCTCTATGATGTAACATAGCGATATGTAGCTATACCCAGGGAATAGAATGTAGTCTCCCTCTATGATGTAACATAGCGATATGTAGCTATACCCAGGGAATAGAATGTAGTCTCCCTCTATGATGTAACATAGCGATATGTAGCTATACCCAGGGAATAGAATGTAGTCTCCCTCTATGATGTAACATAGCGATATGTAGCTATACCCAGGGAATAGAATGTAGTCTCCCTCTATGATGTAACATAGCGATATGTAGCTATACCCAGGGAATAGAATGTAGTCTCCCTCTATGATGTAACATAGTGATATGATGCTATACCCAGGGAATAGAATGTAGTCTCCCTCTATAATGTAACATAGTGATATGTAGCTATACCCAGGGAATAGAATGTAGTCTCCCTCTATGATGTAACATAGTGATATGTAGCTATACCCAGGGAATAGAATGTAGTCTCCCTCTATGATGTAACATAGCGATATGTAGCTATACCCAGGGAATAGAATGTAGTCTCCCTCTATGATGTAACATAGCGATATGTAGCTATACCCAGGGAATAGAATGTAGTCTCCCTCTATGATGTAACATAGCGATATGTAGCTATACCCAGGGAATAGAATGTAGTCTCCCTCTATGATGTAACATAGCGATATGTAGCTATACCCAGGGAATAGAATGTAGTCTCCCTCTATGATGTAACATAGCGACATGTAGCTATACCCAGGGAATAGAATGTAGTCTCCCTCTATGATGTAACATAGCGATATGTAGCTATACCCAGGGAATAGAATGTAGTCTCCCTCTATGATGTAACATAGCGATATGTAGCTATACCCAGGAAATAGAATGTAGTCTCCCTCTATGATGTAACATAGCGATATGTAGCTATACCCAGGGAATAGAATGTAGTCTCCCTCTATGATGTAACATAGCGATATGTAGCTATACCCAGGGAATAGAATGTAGTCTCCCTCTATGATGTAACATAGCGATATGTAGCTATACCCAGGGAATAGAATGTAGTCTCCCTCTATGATGTAACATAGCGATATGTAGCTATACCCAGGGAATAGAATGTAGTCTCCCTCTATGATGTAACATAGCGATATGTAGCTATACCCAGGGAATAGAATGTAGTCTCCCTCTATGATGTAACATAGCGATATGTAGCTATACCCAGGGAATAGAATGTAGTCTCCCTCTATGATGTAACATAGTGATATGATGCTATACCCAGGGAATAGAATGTAGTCTCCCTCTATAATGTAACATAGTGATATGTAGCTATACCCAGGGAATAGAATGTAGTCTCCCTCTATGATGTAACATAGTGATATGTAGCTATACCCAGGGAATAGAATGTAGTCTCCCTCTATGATGTAACATAGCGATATGTAGCTATACCCAGGGAATAGAATGTAGTCTCCCTCTATGATGTAACATAGCGATATGTAGCTATACCCAGGGAATAGAATGTAGTCTCCCTCTATGATGTAACATAGTGATATGTAGCTATACCCAGGGAATAGAATGTAGTCTCCCTCTATGATGTAACATAGCGATATGTAGCTATACCCAGGGAATAGAATGTAGTCTCCCTCTATGATGTAACATAGCGATATGTAGCTATACCCAGGGAATAGAATGTAGTCTCCCTCTATGATGTAACATAGCGATATGTAGCTATACCCAGGGAATAGAATGTAGTCTCCCTCTATGATGTAACATAGCGATATGTAGCTATACCCAGGGAATAGAATGTAGTCTCCCTCTATGATGCTATACCCAGGGAATAGAATGTTGTCTCCCTCTATGATGCTATACCCAGGGAATAGAATGTAGTCTCCCTCTATGATGCTATACCCAGGGAATAGAATGTAGTCTCCCTCTATGATGCTATACCCAGGGAATAGAATGTAGTCTCCCTCTATGATGCTATATCCAGGGAATAGAATGTAGTCTCCCTCTATGATGTAACATAGCGATATGTAGCTATACCCAGGGAATAGAATGTAGTCTCCCTCTATGATGTAACATAGCGATATGTAGCTATACCCAGGGAATAGAATGTAGTCTCTCTCTATAATGTAACATAGCGATATGTAACTATACCCAGGGAATAGAATGTAGTCTCCCTCTATGATGTAACATAGTGATATGTAGCTATACCCAGGGAATAGAATGTAGTCTCCCTCTATGATGTAACATAGTGATATGTAGCTATACCCAGGGAATAGAATGTAGTCTCCCTCTATGATGTAACATAATGATATGTAGCTATACCCAGGGAATAGAATGTAGTCTCCCTCTATGATGCTATACCCAGGGAATAGAATGTAGTCTCCCTCTATGATGCTATACCCAGGGAATAGAATGTAGTCTCCCTCTATGATGCTATACCCAGGGAATAGAATGTAGTCTCCCTCTATGATGCTATACCCAGGGAATAGAATGTAGTCTCCCTCTATGATGTAACATAGCGATATGTAGCTATACCCAGGGAATAGAATGTAGTCTCCCTCTATGATGTAACATAGTGATATGTAGCTATACCCAGGGAATAGAATGTAGTCTCCCTCTACGATGTAACATAGTGATATGTAGCTATACCCAGGGAATAGAATGTAGTCTCCCTCTATGATGTAACATAGTGATATGATGCTATACCCAGGGAATAGAATGTAGTCTCCCTCTATGATGTAACATAGTTTTATTTATTTTATTTTTATTTCACCTTTATTTAACCAGGTAGGCCAGTTGAGAACAAGTTCTCTTTTACAACTGCGACCTGGCCAAGATAAAGCAAAGTAGTGCGACAAATACACAGAGTTACACATAAACAAACATACAGTCAATAACACAATAGAAAAATGTGTGTACAGTGTGTGCAAATGTAGTAACATTAGGGAGCTAAGGCAATAAACAGGCCATGGAGGTGAAATAATTACAATTTAGCATTAACACTGGAGTGATACATGTGCAGATGATGATGTGCAAGTAGAGATACTGGGGGGCAAAAGGGCAAGAAGATAAATAACAATATGGGGATGAGGAAGTTGGGTGTGCTATTTAGAGATTGGCTGTGTGCATGTACAGTGATCGGTAAACTGCTCTGACAGCTGATGCTTAAAGTTAGAGAGGGAGGTATAAGACTCCAGCTTCAGAGATTGTTGCAGTTCGTTCCAGTCATTGGCAGCAGAGAACTGGAAGGAAAGGCGGCCAAAGGAAGTGTTGGCTTTGGGGATGACCAGTGAAATATACCTGCTGGAGCACGTGTTACGAGTGGGTGTTGCAATGGTGACCAGTGAGCTGAGATAAGGCGGGGCTTTACCTAGCAAAGACTTATAGATGACCTGGAGCCAGTGGGTTTGGCGACGAATATGTAGTGAGGGCGAGGCAACGTGAGCATACAGGTCGCGAATCAGAAGGCTTGGGTTAAGTGCGGAAGACACATTTCAGTTGAAGGCATTAAGTTGTACAACTGACTCGGTATCATTAGGTTCCTGTATTGGAATTATATTGAATTCTGCTTATGTCACGCTGTACCACAATTGACATGAAAGTTGAAATGCAGAGACCGTTGAGTGCTTTTGACCAAGAAGGGACAGGTTATTGTGAAATCGCCATCAGCACTCTATCAGCACCATGGACAGCGCTCTATCAGCACCATGGACAGCGCTCTATCAGCACCATGGACAGCGCTCTATCAGCACCATGGACAGCGCTCTATCAGCACCATGGACAGCGCTCTATCAGCACCATGGCCAGCGCTCTATCAGCACCATGGACAGCGCTCTATCAGCACCATGGACAGCGCTCTATCAGCACCATGGACAGCGCTCTATCAGCACCATGGACAGCGCTCTACACACTAAAGAAAGGCCGTTGAAAACCTAGGCTGGCTAAGGAAGTCATTTTGCCATTCCATACCCTAGGTTTGTGCTGAAATGATGTCACGGGCTTTCCTTTAATATTTAATATGCTCTTCAAGCGGAGCTAGCTGGAGCTCGGCAGCGTCACCAAGCCCTGCTGGGCTTGGTGGCGGCCTCTGTGGTTTGATTTCTAACATCCATAGTGGCAGATTAGTTGGTTTGAGAGATAAATAGGCTAGTAACACTGATATGTTTTAAAGCTAGCTAAGAAGCTAACTAAACTCTGTAGTGGTGGGGCGTGAGGCAGAGTTGAGTGAAGCAGCTTCTACTGTAAACTTTTACCTACCACGTTATTCACTTAGCCTACCACGTTATTCACTTAGCCTACCACGTTATTCACTTAGCCTACCACGTTATTCACTTAGCCTACCACGTTCTTCACTTAGCCTACCACGTTATTCACGTAGCCTACCACGTTATTCACGTAGCCTACCACGTTATTCACTTAGCCTACCACGTTATTCACTTAGCCTACCACGTTATTCACCTAGACTACCACGTTATTCACTTAGCCTACCACGTTATTCACTTAGCCTACCACGTTATTCACTTAGCCTACCACGTTATTCACTTAGCCTACCACGTTCTTCACTTAGCCTACCACGTTATTCACGTAGCGTACCATCGTTATTCACTTAGTCTACCACGTTATTCACTTAGCCTACCACGTTATTCACCTAGACTACCACGTTATTCACTTAGCCTACCACGTTCTTCACTTAGCCTACCACGTTATTCACTTAGCCTACCACGTTCTTCACTTAGCCTACCACGTTATTCACCTAGACTACCACGTTCTTCACTTAGCCTACCACGTTATTCACCTAGACTACCACGTTCTTCACTTAGCCTACCACGTTCTTCACTTAGCCTACCACGTTCTTCACTTAGCCTACCACGTTCTTCACTTAGCCTACCACGTTCTTCACTTAGCCTACCACGTTATTCACCTAGACTACCACGTTCTTCACCTAGACTACCACGTTATTCACCTAGACTACCACGTTATTCACCTAGACTACCACGTTCTTCACTTAGCCTACCACGTTCTTCACTTAGCCTACCACGTTCTTCACTTAGCCTACCACGTTCTTCACTTAGCCTACCACGTTATTCACCTAGACTACCACGTTCTTCACTTAGCGTACCACGTTCTTCACTTAAAGTAACATCAAAAGAGCAGTGTTTCCCCCGTCGCATTTTTTATTAAAACCCAAAGGTGTCATACCGAACCACCCAGTGGCTTTCCATAGCCCCCCTACATGAAAACCTACCCACAGTCCCGATGGGCTCTGTCCATGGTGCCGATACAGCGCAGTGGAGATTTAGATTACGCGCCAACCTGTCACTTAAGCATTTTCACATTTTTATAAAGGGACACACAACTTAAACTGATGTGGCTTCGCCCCCATTTTTCCCCCTCGTGGAGTCGGGCCTGCAAGCAGAGCTGTTTTTATCAAGACACAAATATCCTGTGCTTTTTCATTTGGTGTACAAGGCATACAGACAATGCTTGGCAAAATTGTAACAGTGAAGCATACAGACACAACTTGGTTACATTGTAACCGTGAAGCAGACAGACACAACTTGGTTACATTGTAACCGTGAAGCAGACAGACACAACTTGGTTACATTGTAACCGTGAAGCAGACAGACACAACTTGGTTACATTGTAACCGTGAAGCAGACAGACACAACTTGGCTACATTGTAACCGTGAAGCAGACAGACACAACTTGGCTACATTGTAACCGTGAAGCAGACAGACACAACTTGGCTACATTGTAACCGTGAAGCAGACAGACACAACTTGGCTACATTGTAACCGTGAAGCAGACAGACACAACTTGGCTACATTGTAACCGTGAAGCAGACAGACACAACTTGGCTACATTGTAACCGTGAAGCATAAATTAATTTGCTTGTGGTGCACAAAGCTCAAATGGTATGTACCAACACCCTAGAACCAACACCCTCAAAAAACACCCTTGAACCAACACACCCTCGGAACCAACACCCTCGGAACCAAGACCCTCGGAACCAAGACCCTCGGAACCAACACCCTCGGAACCAAGACCCTCGGAACCAAGACACTCGGAACCAACACACCCTCGGAACCAAGACCCTCGGAACCAAGACCCTCGGAACCAAGACCCTCGGAACCAAGACCCTCGGAACAAACACCCTCGGAACCAAGCCCCTCGGAACCAAGACCCTCGGAAGCAACACCATCGGACCAACACCATCAGACCAACACCATCAGACCAACACCATCGGACCAACACTATCGGACCAACACCATCGGACCAACACCATCGGAACAACACCCTCAGACCAACACCATCAGACCAACACCATCAGACCAACACCATCAGACCAACACCCTCAGACCAACACCATCGGACCAACACCATCAGACCAACACCATCAGACCAACACTATCAGACCAACACTATCAGACCAACACCATCAGACCAACACTATCAGACCAACACCATCGGACCAACACCATCGGACCAACACCCTCAGACCAACACCCTCAGACCAACACCCTCAGACCAACACCATCAGACCAACACCCTCAGACCAACACCATCGGACCAACACCATCAGACCAACACCATCAGACCAACACCATCAGACCAACACCATCGGACCAATACCATGGGACCAACAACATCAGACCAACACCATCAGACCAACACCATCGGACCAACACCATCAACACCATCAGACCAACACCATCAGACCAACACCATCAGACCAACACCATCAGACCAACACCATCAGACCAACACCCTCAGACCAACACCCTCAGACCAACACCATCAGACCAACACCATCAGACCAACACCATCGGACCAACACCATCAGACCAACACCATCGGACCAACACCCTCGGACCAACACCCTCAGACCAACACCATCAGACCAACACCATCGAACCAACACCATCAGACCAACACCATCAGACCAACACCATCAGACCAACACCCTCGGACCAACACCATCAGACCAACACCATCGAACCAACACCATCAGACCAACACCATCAGACCAACACCATCAGACCAACACCATCAGACCAACACCATCGGACCAACACCATCAGACCAACACCATCGGACCAACACCCTCGGACCAACACCCTCAGACCAACACCATCAGACCAACACCATCGAACCAACACCATCAGACCAACACCATCAGACCAACACCATCAGACCAACACCCTCAGACCAACACCATCAGACCAACACCATCGAACCAACACCATCAGACCAACACCATCAGACCAACACCATCAGACCAACACCATCAGACCAACACCATCGGACCAACACCATCAGACCAACACCATCAGACCAACACCATCAGACCAACACCATCGGACCAACACCATCGGACCAACATCCTCAGACCAACACCATCGGACCAACACCATCGGACCAACACCATCGGACCAACACCATCGGACCAACACCATCGGACCAACATCCTCAGACCAACACCATCAGACCAACACCATCGGACCAACACCCTCAAACCAACACCCTCAGACCAACACCATCGGACCAACACCATCGGACCAACACCCTCAGACCAACACCATCGGACCAACACCATCGGACCAACACCCTCAGACCAACACTATCAGACCAACACCCTCAGACCAACACCATCAGACCAACACCATCAAACCAACACCATCAGACCAACACCATCAGACCAACACCATCGAACCAACACCATCAGACCAACACCCTCAGACCAACACCATCAGACCAACACCCTCTAACAACACCATCAGACCAACACCATGAAACCAACACCCTCAGACCAACACCATCAAACCAACACCCTCAGACCAACACCATCAGACCAACACCCTCTAACAACACCATCAGACCAACACCATCAGACCAACACCATCGGACCAACACCCTCAGACCAACACCCTCTAACAACACCATCAGACCAACACCATCAGACCAACACCATCGGACCAACACCCTCAGACCAACACCCTCAGACCAACACCATCGGACCAACACCATCAGACCAACACCCTCAGACCAACACCCTCAGACCAACACCCTCAGACCAACACCATCAGACCAACACCATCAGACCAACACCATCAGACCAACACCATCGGACCAACACCCTCAGACCAACACCATCAGACCAACACCATCGAACCAACACCATCAGACCAACACCATCAGACCAACACCATCAGACCAACACCATCGGACCAACACCCTCAGACCAACACCATCAGACCAACACCATCGAACCAACACCCTCAGACCAACACCATCAGACCAACACCCTCTAACAACACCATCAGACCAACACCATCAAACCAACACCATCGGACCAACACCCTCAGACCAACACCCTCAGACCAACACCATCAGACCAACACCATCAGACCAACACCCTCAGACCAACACCATCAGACCAACACCATCAGACCAACACCATCAGACCAACACCCTCAGACCAACACCATCGGACCAACACCCTCAGACCAACACCATCAGACCAACACTATCAGACCAACACCATCAGACCAACACCATCAGACCAACACCATCAGACCAACACCATCAGACCAACACCATCGGACCAACACCATCGGACCAACACCCTCAGACCAACACCATCAGACCAACACCCTCAGACCAACACCATCAGACCAACACCCTCAGACCAACACCATCAAACCAACACCATCAGACCAACACCCTCAGACCAACACCCTCAGACCAACACCATCAGACCAACACCATCAGACCAACACCATCAGACCAACACCATCAGACCAACACCATCAGACCAACACCCTCAGACCAACACCATCAGACCAACACCATCGGACCAACACCATCGAACCAACACCCTCAGACCAACACCCTCAGACCAACACCCTCAGACCAACACCCTCAGACC